>NC_084881.1:25654696-25957727 GCF_023558435.1 Drosophila sulfurigaster albostrigata
AAATGAAACATCAAAGATTTACGAGCCATGATTAAGGCATTTTGCGGGGCTCCCAAAAAAAACAAAAGGAACTTCGATGTCGACGATGCTTGGAACTCGGCTCTAAAAGGAGTGCGCTCTGCTGCCACTCTGGGCCAAAGTGTTGTGCTGAAAGTGAAATTCCGTTTTTATATATTGAAGTGCTAAGCAATAAGCCAGCAACGAGAAGCGAGCAGGCAAAAGAATAGACTAGAGTTGATAGCACAAAAAGGGAACCAGATAATCGTTGCGAGGGAGTGAGATAAAAGAGCAACAATGGAATTTCCAGTTCATGTTTCAGAATACTCTTTATGCACAGCAAACTTTTAAATGGGTATCATCATGTTGTAAACAATGAAATTCGCTTATTAATAAGTGTTTAATAGGGAAGAATGTTCACAAAGTGAAATCGGAAGAAACCAATAAATTGTATAAATACAATAAGTTTTTCTATATTACGTCTACTTAACTATTTATCTCTGTTTTTTATTTGATTTCCGCTTCCTTCAACGCACGATTAATCTTTTAGCATCGTTGGTATCAATTACTTTGCCCATGATTGCCACGAATTGAACGCATTGCGCAAATTCTTTTAGATCTCCGAGGCATTCAATGACTTTTACACACACACACTAAGCCCTAAAATGTATTGCTCAGGGGAATACTTTTGGCTTTTCTATACTTAATTTCTAATTAACATTAGCTTTGTGCCAACTTTTCTCGCCTGTCATTAGTCATGCATGCCTCGGGACATGCCCATTTTTTCGGTTCTGTCTTTTTTTTTTTTGTTTTCTGCCTTTTGCCTCGTTTAATTATGCGTTGCTCTGATTTGTTGTTGCTGATGTGGCTGTTGTTCTGCTGCTGCTGCTGTTGTTGTTTGCAGCTGCCACACACACTCACACACACACACATACACAGCTTGTAGGCTCTCTCAGTCGACACTCACATGGCAACCCAATTAAGCTCCACTTAGTATGAAGCCACAGTACATAGCTCCCAGAGCTGATTCCACGCATTCGTATTCGCTATATACGTCGTTTTCCGAACCGACTTTACCGTATCCCAAATGCTGCAACTCCGATGGGAAATACGCATTGTATTTTCGACCCTTTGCGGTATATTGTTAATATGACAGGTAAATGATTTCACGCAGCACCTAAAAGTATGCTACACAAATTTATATAGCATACTATTCGGCGGTAGCCAAAAATGAGTAGCTTAGTAAATTTGAAGCAGGGATGTAATGCAAGTTTTCAAAATAATTGGTATTATTTATTTAAAATTGAAATACTATTACTTATCTCGTAATATTTTTAACTTTTTACACTTTCGCAAAAGCGAAGTTTTATTGGATTGAAAACTTTCCTAATCATTATTTTTAGAGCTAATAATAATTATGAATATTATTTAATTTTTTTTTTTTTTAATAAAATTCTTCACAATATTGTATGGTAATTATGAAATAATGATGTTTATTATTTTAGGTAATTTCGGAATTTAAAAAAATAAGTTTTATAATAAAATACTTTAAAATCTTTGCTGGTAATTAGAGAAAATAATTTATGCCAAAAATAAGTTTGTGTTTGAAGTTAAAGAAAATTTGTTTCTTATTTTTAGCTTTAAGTACCTTTGATCTAGGGTATTTGCAAGTCCTTTAATCTGCTGAAACTCTGCATTTTGTTGTTGTTTTTGCACCCCTGGTCGCTGACTGCCGTCGACATTTTTGGTTTATTTGCTGGCGAATCCTTTGGAGGCTTATAGTTTTGTAATTGTTTCGGGGCGTTGTTGTTTATTATTGTTGTTATTTTTAGACAGATTCGTTTTGTGCCCGCACTCGGCAGCGAGCCACGCCTTAAATTGCTTTATTCCGCCTAAGGGGGGCGAGGGGTGGAGTAAGGAGGTAAAAGAATGAGATAGAAAGACTCGCGGGGGGAGGGAGGCGAAAAGTGGGCGCGGATTTTGGCTGGAATTGGGCGCAATTTGCATTTTGCGCGAAATTGTGTGTTGCGAGGCGTGTGAATAATGTGTGAGCTTACAGCAGATGCGAGTGTAGATCTCTTCCTCTTCTCTCCTCTCCCCTGCCCTGTCCACCTCTATAATGTGCTCACTGTGGCACTTGGGTGTCGTTATAATGATTTATCTGCGTTACAATCTAATTAATGTTGTCGCCCAACAACTAAACAGTTAAAGAAATACCAACACTTGGCCTAATTGTAGTGCTCAAGAGAGAAAGAGCATCGTACAGACTTGGCCAAGAACACTCAGAATTCAGAACAGCTGTTGCCAGGTTATCTTCTTCTCTCAATGTGCTGAGAAGACTGTTGAGACCCTTCCATTTAACCATTATGCACATTCGCAATATACGTCGACGGGTTTTTTGTCATTACATTTTCATGGCTTTAGTTTTCCATGCGCAACTTTTAAAAATATGAATACAAAATGAAAGACAATCACAAAGAGGAAGAAACGAAGAAGCAGGCGAGAAGCGAAGAGGGGCAAACCGTATGGCGGAGGGGAGACGTCTTTAACGAGCTGCCAGGCAGTTAGCAAAAAGTTTTCCAAGTGCTAAAATGTCTCCCTTGATTGTGAGTGCCGAGCAAACAATCCAAGTGAATGGAGAAGTTTCACGTGAACCTTGCGACAGTTCCAAAAAATGAAAGAAAAAAATCATCAAGTAGAACAACAACACGTAAAAATGAATATAACAAAAAAAATAAAATAAAAAATGAAAATAGGCAACACTTTTCACTTAACAATGCGAGAATAAATTGAATACCTAGAATGTCATTTATTTCGCAAAATTATTAATGTTCCTTTCGTCGCACGAACAATATACGAGAATTTAATTCAATTTCAGTTCAGTTAAGTCCCAAAGTTCGCTGAAACTTACAACAATCAACTGATTGACTGAAAGGTATTTTAAATTAATTGAATTTCTTCCCAAGAAGTTGGAGTTAATGGTAAATTATTTATATCGGTTCATTTCCCATGTTATTTGCATAATAATTGAGTGAGCACTTTTCTGGAGTTATTAATGGGAAACTCTCAATTTTGGAAATTGTTTTAATGGCTTGTAATTTGCTTTTAAATATGTTATCTCGAAATTATTTAATTTGTTTATACCGGCTACTATTAGGGTAAAAGGGTATTATAACTTTGTGACTGCAGAATATGTATGAAACAGACTTCGAACCTGTAAAGTATATATATTCTTGATCAGCGTTAACAGCAGAGACGATATATGTCTTGTCTTAGTGGCTTTGACAGACAATCTGCTTTATTTTTGTACTCGATGTTATTTTTTAGTATTTTTATCAATATACCAAATATATCCATTGGTATATTGCGGTTATTTGTCGGTATATTTTTCGTATAATTTATGAATAGTACCGTTTTTAGTACTCTGGTATATTTTAAACGTATTACTATATTTTTTGGTATATTAATTTGGTATAATTTTAGTACTCCATGTTATATTTGGAATGAAGTAATATCTTAATATACCAAATATGCATTTTAGTATTTTTGCGGTATATTATTTTCCTATATTTTAAGAATAAATTGATTAAAATGTTATCTCGAATTTAGTTATGTTTTATAATTTAAATTACTTACTTCATAACTCATTTAAATAATTTAAGTCCCTTAAAAGTAGGCAACACTTCTTTACATATTAAAAATATTTAAAGCCTGTTGGAAAGTTGTATCCTTGCTTACATTGAAATACTTTGTTTAACATAAAAACTTGTGGAAATTTTCACACTCTCCACTCACGTCTAATGAAATGCAGTCGGAGTGTTAAGGCAACAATACCAGTTGATTTGCTAACTTCTTCTCTTCAAGCATTCCCAGTACAAGGCTAATAAGTACACCATGATGATGATGATGATGATGATGCTGATGAGAATGTTGAGGATGATGTTCACACCCTGCATACATTTGATGGTCACGAAGCAGAGTCGACTCGCATTGCCATCCATCTGTGTTTGCGTCTGGTTAGCCAGTTGAAGCTGTTGCATCCTAAATGGTTGCAACTACGAATAGACTATCCAACTATGTTACTTATATTCTATGCTATCCTATCCCATTCTAAATTCCCCATTCTCTTCCCCCTCGACAACATTCATTCATTTGTTCTTCGTCAAAGTTGTGCGCGTTGTGTTTGTTTTTGTTGATGTAAACTTTTTAATTACGTTAAGTCACTGGAAATGTTTATGACTGCCAACAAACAAATTGCAGCGCATTCTTATGTGGGTATTGAAGTGTTTGCATGTGTTCGAGTGTGTGTGTAAACTAACTAGCTTCGCTTTCGGGTGTGTATGAGTGTGCAAGTCTGTGTTTTGTTGTGCAGTCGCAAAAGTTTTGCTTGCGACCATTTTAGCGACAGAGTTTTGAGAAGGGAATAGAGACATAGAGAGAACCAGAGAAAGAGTAAGAGAAAGACAGTGGGAGAGTTTTATGGTACGCGTTGCCAACAATTGCACGAGTATCTATAACTGAAAGTATCTCAATGTTGCATTCGTTTATTGCGGTTGAAATTCTAGACAACTTTTTGTAATATCACGTAGCCCTAAGATAATGCAACTCCGTTAGGAAAATACCCTAGAATAACAAGAATATCGAACGATTAGAGTCTACTTAGCATAGTATTAAATCTATAAAAATTTCATTAAATTTGATCTCACAAATATATAAAGCAAATGTGTCCAAAAGGGGTTTGAAAAATACCCTGGAAAGCAAGAATAATAATAAATTTGAATTTAATTAACATAGTTTTAAAACTATACAAAAATAAATATAAAAAATGAATCAAAAAGGGTTCAATTATTTTTAATGTTTAAAATATATAGATTATGACCTAACATTTTTCAAGAATTCCATAAAATTAGACTTACCAATAAATGAAGAAAAGTTATCAAACGCTGTAAATTCATTTCATTACATTTTCTTTAAAATGTACTATAATTATTTTATAATTTATTAAGGCCTTTAATATTTTTTCATATTAGAATACATAGTTAAAAATTCGGTATATTTTGCACTCCATGGTACAATATATGAAATATAGTCTTTGGTATATCTTTAGTATTTTTGCGGTATATTAATTTGGTATATTTTAAAATTAATACCGCTTTCATTGGGTATTTCTTTTATTGACATTAAATTATATACAGGGTATGTGGGAGTCGAGCACACTACTTTCTCTTTCATGGTTGCTTTTAATTGAATTCTGCTATAACTAGAACTTGAATTTTGTGGAAAATTTGTTATGTAGCCGCTTTTCCAGCTGCCTTCATGGAGCACAAATACGCTAAGGGCTGCAAAACACAAACACACCCACATACACATACACACGTGCATGACTAGAGCAGACACATGTGTGTGTGTGTGTGTGTGTGTGTGTGTATCAAATAGCAATTAGGTAAACAAAAGGAAAAGCCAAGCGGAAAACGTATAACATTTTGTGAAACAATTTTATTTGCTTTCAATATTATCATATATTTATTTACAATATAACATATATATTTTTTTCCATGTTTTCATTTTGACTCTCATCGTTTTTTATTTGTCTTTGGCTTGTTGACTTTCGCATGTCGCTTGACAGTTTTCCTCGCTTTTTGCCATGGAAATATGAGACATTTTGCGCTAGCTTGTTGGCAAAATTTGCCGCAAGCTTCTTACGAGAGGCGAGAGGAGAAAAACAGAAGCTAAAAGCAAAAGGAAAGAACACAATCACCTGGACGGGTTTTAAGTGCTTGCTTGCTTGCTGTTCTCGTCAGTTTATTGAAATTGCGTATTGAATTGCAATGTCAATGAAAACAAAGTAAAGCAAATGCCCTCGGCAAAACACACATTTTAAGGATATGCTCTACATCTCTATCTCTCTCTCTCTCTCTTCCTCTAGCTTTCTTCCCTGTCTCTTGCTTACGCTTAGAAATGCGCATATGCAAGAATATATATTGAAATTTTCGATTTAAACTCGACCCATATTGAACTAATACTTGCGATTGTGATGAACTTTACTTTGCCAAAGAAGGTCACCAACTTCTTCTTACGTTGTACATAGTTTAATATATCAAATCTCTTCAGCAAACATCTTGTCTTCAGTTGAGTGTTGTTGTTCCACTAACCGACAAATAGTTAAATAAGTCTGGAAGAAGGGCAAAACTAAGTTGATCTGAAAGAACCTTGATAACCTTTTCCCCTATACATAAATATACTCTATATCAAATTTATGCTGGGTATAAAACCTTAAAATGCTGCTCAACAAAACTTGTTTGCAAATTGTGTTAAATTCCCCTCACTTTGGAATCTAATCAGCAGCTCAAACCATTTTAATGTATTAGTCAATGCGTTTATAATGACAAGCAATTGCACATTGATTGGCTAATGGCATAATAATTCATACAAGTATTTGTATTTGAATGAATCTCTATGACTATGAATGCAAAACGCAACACACATTCATTCATAACGCAATGAGGAGAATCGAATTACAATTATAATTACAATTACAATCACAAACGGCATACACAAGTTGAGGGATTTTTAATTAGTGGCCAATCAGAGTGTTATCTGAGATGGGTAAAGATGGGCAAAATATATGTGGAATGTGGAAAACTGCTGTGTAATTGTATAAATGAATGTGTTTGCATTCGTTGTCAGTGTGTGAGTGTATGTGTGTGTGTGTGCAGCATAACCGAATGCTTGTCAACATGATGTAATTGCCCACACTCGCACATCCTTGCACATAAATGAGCTGATGTCCTTTGGCCGTTGACGCTGCATCCTTGTAGTGGTCACGTTGCTCATTTTCGCATAATGTTTTATGCACAACTAAATACAAATGCGCTTTAATGAGCGCTTCTGACCAGCCATGCGGTTAATTTATTATGCAAAACAGGCTTTCACACGCCAGCCATCGTCATCGCCATCGCCATCGCACACATTGTGTTGGCCTCAACGATGAGGATGCGCGGCCAGAACATGGCTGTAACTCTAATAATACTGCATTGTCCATTGGCCATGTAACAATTACTTGCACAGTCTTTCCTACTTCAGGGGCTTGTTTGCTGCTGACATTGCTGCTCTTGCTGTTGCAGTTGTTGCCGCAAAGTCGTTAAACGCAGCACTCGCAAAAAAAAACAAAAAACAAAAAACACACACACAAAAAATGTTGCAACATATCGTGGCATACTTTTTCGGTGTGCAATGGTAAATGTCATGACCCAAACTGCATGTGGAAGCGACGGCGGCGACGACAGCGAGGGGGAAATTGCAAGATTTGGGCGCATTTATCATGGCCGACATGTTAGCCACTTGATTAACACCTTGAAAAGCCAGCAAAGCGGCTCAAATAAATGTAAAACTAAAGCTCGGGCGCACAATTTAAATGCCCTGGAATACAAGTGGCAGAGGGGTATATGCATTTGAGAGTAGTTTACTTTAGTTATGTTAGATGAAGTTATAAATAGAAATTTTATTTGATTATGCTTAGAATAGCCATGTATGTCTCTCCGTCTGTCTGTCTGTCCATCCGTAGAAACATCTAGATCTCAGAGCCTATAAGAGATACGAGATATATTTCTTTTACAGTCTTGTCATAGTTGCACGCAGATCCAATTTTGGACTCAAATTTTTGCCATGCCCACTTACGCCCCCTTAAATCAAAGAATATCAAATAACAAGTGTAATTTTCATGTTATAGTGATCATTTTCTCTATATACAGTAATAACAATAATATTTATGAAGTTATTCAAGAAATACTCTGGTATTGCAAAAAACGCTTACTACAATAGGGTCCTAACTACTTTGGCTGACAATCTGGTATGTTTAGTATATTATATATGTAGTACTACATCAATATACCAAATATGTTCTTCGGAAAATTTTGGTATTTTTTGCGGTAGATGAATTTGGTATGTTTTATCAAGCATACCACACTGTTTAACTCTTATTCAATAACGAATTGAGACCCACAACCTTAGCAAGCTTCGTCTGAGTTGGACTCAACTTTTTACTTCGACTTTTTTTTTTCCTTTTTCACACTTCAATTTGAACTATCAACAACTTAAATTATACAAAAACGAAAACAAATTTCAAATAAAATGCAGATCAATGAAGATGTCGAAATGACAATGCCACAAAAAGAAGAAACTGACGAGAATCAATTGAGGACTTCACAGAAGACGGCAGAAAAGACTGCTGAAGAGATTGCAAAAGATACTATTGAAGCTGAGCTGCTGTCAATGGAAGGTTCTAATGCCAAGGAGGCTTATTTCGCCAGTCTGGCCGAATGGACAAGACAAGCGCATGAATGGAACTCTTTTGTGAACTTTGTCAACTCGAGCTTTTCGCTATATCTAAGGAATCGCTCGCTAGCTAATCGATCGAGGCGCGTGATGTGGACTCCACAACTGAGAGAAGCTCGACACAGAATTGATCTCCAGGCAGTTGTTGAACTGGACGGATTACCGCGTCAACGTTTAATCTGGGGATTGGGCGGTGTGGAAATGTTGGTGGCACCATTTTGGAAACGAACTCTTGCCGAAATCTTTGATGCTTTGATCACTATACTGATGAAGATTTTAGTGGCATTTATGTTCCTCAGTTTTACCAGTAATGATGAGAAATTGCCAGTTGTGCGCATCTCGCTGCTAGCGGAGAAGAACTTTGTCTTTAGTTTCCTCGAAGACTTGCAAGCAATCTTTCAATTTTCGATTGCTACTGTTTGTCTGATAGTGGTGATGAAGCTACTTGTCTTCTGGTATGAATATCTCTTTTTGAAGTACAATCATGGCATGACACCAGGCAAATATCTCATGAACATACGTGTTATCTATGTAAGAACCGTAATCCCATTGCGTCCAAGGCCAGCTCCAGCATATATTTACCAAGTGTTAAGTGAACCGTATTATGCCTTCGTCTATCCAGCCATAACACCAAATGCTCGCAGAATTTTGGCTAGGGTTATACTCAAGAATTTCATTATACATTGTTCGTTTCCATTTTGCTTGCTTTTCATATTCCCCAGAGATAATCGTACTACCTATGATTTTGCGGCCAAAACTGTTGTGGTTGAGGCGGGAACTGAACGAAGACCGACTGCAAATCGGTTTGATGTACGCAGACGGGGTCATTAGCTTGTAAAAGTAAAGGTGCTGTAAGTTACAATGCAAATAAATGTCATCAAATAAGCCTATCATGAAATGTAGTTACATCCTTCTAGGTCTTACCGTTTAGATGAGATGTAGTCGCAGCAGTTTGTGAGGACAAACGATGCATATATGTTATATAATATGACATTATTAGCATGTTATTACAAAAAGGTTTGACTCTTTTTATGTACATCAATTGAATGTACTTATAACCTTCATGCTATTACCAGTTGAGTTATGCGTTGGTATTCAGAAGAAAAGGTGATAAAGAAACATATATCACTTTGATTCTATAGACTAGTTCTTTACACGGCCTTCCAAGAATTTGTAGGGTATTACCACATGAGAGTATTTTCAGCCTCCTACTATTTGTGCAATTTGTTGAAATTCATTCAGTCAGTCTGGGGGAAATGATTTTATATTTTAATAGCTGAAAATATATTCATTTATTAATGCGATTTCTTATTTTAATTTTTTATAGAGCCTA
The DNA here is from genome assembly GCF_023558435.1 of Drosophila sulfurigaster albostrigata. Classification (NCBI taxonomy): domain Eukaryota; kingdom Metazoa; phylum Arthropoda; class Insecta; order Diptera; family Drosophilidae; genus Drosophila; species Drosophila sulfurigaster. The sequence goes on from NC_084881.1 coordinate 25,664,361, forward strand.
TAAATAATCATAGGGTTTTTGCGAAGTGCAACACATGAATGTATTTGCAGCCTCCAAGCTCTTACCGTTTAAGCTATACGTTGATAATCATTTATTTAGTCGATGCATATACATTTATCTTGTACTTTGTGTTCTCACTTCAGTTTGCTATATAGTCCTGCCATTATTTTAGGGTATCCTGAAGTGCATCACAGCCTCCAAGCTCTTACCTTTTTGATTATTCATTGGTAATCATTCAGGCAGTTGAGACAAACGTTTGTATGTTCATAAATTGAAATATATATCCATTTAGTACTATAATATTTCACTTTTATTCTTCATAGAGCTTTTCTATAATTATAGGGTATCTTGAAGTGAATCAATTTGCAACATTGCTACGCAGTGCGATGTTATTTTCGTTGTTCTTGTTGTGTGTGCATTTAATATTTGTGTCATATTGCATGGCTCGTTGGATATAGTCCAAAATATACGTGTGTGGGATGTATGTATGAGTGTGTGTGAGAATGTGTGTGCTTTTGACGTCTATGATGTGTGTGCATTGGATGTGCATGTGTGTGTGTGTGTGTGAGTATGGCATATGTACGAGTTTTATAAGTTGTGAGCCAAGTGGAGGAGGCAGCGAGGCAACAAATGCCGTTGGATTTGCATGTGCGGGATTTGCAGTCGAGCGGAACTTGCAAAGGCTAGCAAAGAGGGGAAGGGGAAAGGGGAGGGGAGATGGCAAAGCCATCCCAATGCCAATGTGATGCATACTAAATACAACAACAACAAATAAAAACAACGAATGGGAAAGGGAATGGGAATGGCAACAACATATGCGATATTCTGTTTAAGTTAAACGGATTTTAAAAGGCTTTGCTAAACACTTGTGCACACTAAAGATTACAAGGATGATGGCGAACCCGAGCATGCAGGAGTCGAAGAAGAAGAAGAAGCAGTTCCAGTTGCAGTTGCAGATGCAAATGCAGATGTAGATTGTGATGCCCAAACCCAAAGCCAATGCCAATGCCGATGCCGATGCTCAGTGCTGATGCTGCAGATGTTCTCTTTGCCAAAAAAAATGCAAAGAAAAAAAACTATACATTGTCAGAGAAAAAATTTAAGGAACAGCAACACGAGAGGTAGAGAAAGAGATAGAGATGGGAAAAAAGCAAATTGAGTATAAGAAAATGATTGCAATCCCTGCACAATTTCTGCCACTTTTTTAGTCTCCACCATCATCAAGTTGTGTGTCGCAAAAAAAAAGGAAAGAAAATGGCAAGGAGCTTGCCAAATAAACACAAGCTAAAAAAGTGCATTAATTGCGAGCTTGGCAATCAAAGCTGCTGCTGCTGAAATATAAACCAATTGGCTCAGAGATTGTTATAATTTAACCTTAACTCTTTTTAATAGAATAATTGGCAGGCGATATAGAAATTAAAACTCTATTTCTAGTAACTATAAAACTGATCAACATTATTTTAGCACACATTCGATGCTCCATTGTTTTGCTCAGCTTGATGAGTGCAACTTTTAATTATTCGCTGGCAGTCAAAGCAAAGCACAGCACGATGAGCTAGCTATAAGCTGTATGGATTCTATTATCAGTACTTTGGTATTGTTTGAACATTTGCTTCCTTTCGATTCCCTTTGAGCTCTTCCATTAAAATACTCCCTCATTGTTCAACTGTCTGTCTCTCTGACTGTGTTTTGGTTGACAATGCCAGAGCATTGATAACCTCACAATCGATTCACATGGTCAACCATAAATATGCTCTGCTCTGCTCTCTTTCCATCACTTTGCCGTTTCCTTTTTGGCATTATAGTGTGGCGTCATAAAGCGAAGCCCAGTTGGATGTCGAGTTTTTAAATGGAAACCCAAAACTGGCACTAGAGCACACTACACAATTGGAGTGGACTCTGCTGCTGCTCTGCTCTGCTCTGCTTTGCTGCTGCTTTGCTCTCTGTGTGCCACACATCAGTTGTTGGCAGGAGCACGTAGAGCAATTGCTTTTGTTCGGGGATATCCATAACAAAAGTCGCAATTGTTTTGAGTATGGCATAAGTTCTTTTGGCTTTTTAACCTTTTTGTGTGCGTGTCTGTATGTGTGTATGTGTGTGTGTGTGGAGTTCGACATCATGTTGGAAGATATCATTAAAATCATATGCTGCACTAGTCAAAAACTGGCGACTGACCCTCATGCGATATTTGAATATAAAGTTCAACAGTTACCGAGATTTCTATTTTTATATACATTTTTTTATGTGTTGCTCTCAACCGCAAGACAACGAGAACTGCGTGGTCGTCAAACTGCTCACATTTAACCATATATTTCTAAAATAATAAATGTTACAGCTGGTCGCCTTAAAGATGCTCTTTGTTCTTTAATAAAAAGACAGACTTCGCCTTAAAAAAATTAATTTTAAATTTTTCCTAATAATATCTAGTATTTTTGCTGTTTCGACTATCACATTTTGCTTAGAATATTATCACATTGCTTAGTATATTATTGCCAGGTATTTGTTAGTTAGTATTTTTGAACCCCAAGATTCAGTATTTTGTTAATACTTATATACAACTTTTGGGTCAAATTCCAATAATTGTTTTTTAGACTCAGCTGAAATTTTAGTATAAAATTAGTATATTGTTGTTTAGTGTTTTATAGTTAGTATGTTATTTTGTGCATTTGTATTACACAAAAATTCTCTTCAACGCTCATAAACAGTTTTTATACGCTGCTAGTATTTATCTTTTTGCTAGTATTTATCGCAGTTTCTTTGTTTATTATTTTATCTTTTACGTTCATAACTAAAAGGAATAGTTTTTTTATACCTGAAAGGCCAGCTGCCTTGGCTGATAATCTGGTATATTTTAACGTCTGTGGTATATTTCAAATGTTATCAATATACTTTCGGTATTTGTAAGATTTTTGAGGTATGTATATTATTTGGTATAATACCGCACTACTTTGCTTTTACTCACAATGAGTCAAGTGCTTCTTACTTGTTTTCATATAAAACTAGTTTTCATTTTTATGTCTCTTCCTGTGATTTGTAAATTTTGTTAAACGATATTCATTTTCATATCAAACACGCTGTCTGCAAATTTTGATGCGCCCCGTTTTGGGGTTAAAGTGTATTAGAAAATGTTATAAAAATAGATGACGAACGTTGTCTGGCCGCATTGCAAAAGTTTCCAATATCACAGGCTGGTAAATTCAGGCTGACAGCAGCAGGAACAGGAGCGGGAACGGGAGCGGGAGTTGAAGTATTCCCAGGCGTTATTGGCGACTGATTCCTGGTCTCCAATCCACGCTCCGTGGGTTTCGCTTTATGCGTGTGTGTGGGCGTTGGTCACTGTGTGGTCGATGTGTGGCTAATGTACATGTGTGTGTGTGAGTGTGTACGTGTGTGTTGTGGCTAGAATGTCTGCGTGCAACGTGGGTGTGTGTGGCAGCAACGGCAGCAGCAGCAACTACAGCAGCTCTGGTGGCATCGCGCATTGAATTTCATGACGTCATTAGTGTTAATGACATCAGAGCTATGCATAATGCAGAAGTTTAAATATTGTTGCCACACTTTGGCTACGGCCAACGGCTTCTTATGCTCCACATAATGAAAACTTGCATGTTGCATGTGGCATGCGGCAAAACGAGCAACGAGCAACTACCAACTGGCAACTGGCAACGAACAAGCAAGCAGCCATAGTACAAAAATGTAAATGAAAGAAAAATAGAACAAAATGTGAATACTTTGCCATTTTTCCATGGAAAATAATGAGCCATAAAGTGTGCGCAATTACAGTTTGGGGTGGGCGCCAAAAGGGGGAAAACTGTCTGGGAAATTGTGGCACTTTTTCTGTGGTTTCCTTTTCATCGAATAGTTGAAAGGATTTCTCTATCTCCCACTCCCCAATATTACTTTCCATTCACTGGCTTTTAGTCTAGATGTCAGATTGTATTTCATTCACAGTTCGTCCAGAGTTTCGTTTAGTTTGGTTTTAGTTGAGTTCAAACAGTTTCCAATCTTTAATCATTAGACTTGAACATGCAAATTTCAAAGCGTCCAAAACATGTTGTAAAGCTTTTTGTTGACAAATTTTTGGTTCAACAGTTTATTGAATTTCAAGCAAAGAGAAATATGTTTTTTTCTGCTTTTTGTAGCATACAATATTTTTAATCAACAAATAAATTTGAAAACATGGCAACAGGGACAAAATTTACATTTATTTAAAATGAGAAATGCAATATCGAAATATTATTGCATTTCTTTTTATTTTGTTTAGCCTTTGAGATACAATTCCATAAAAAAATGCATAGCATTTATTGTGAATTGTTTTATAAAAAGAAATTACGTATACGCAAGAGTGGATTGCGTCACCCTCTACTTTGCTCTCGACTAAAACATTGTCAGTTCATTATTAGTTGCTTAAACTCCTATTAGCCAGTTCACTAATGGTCTTCGCTGCATTAAACCAATTTCGTTGGCTTTTTATGGAGATTCCCCTCGACTTAATGAGCTGTGGATGCCGCTATTGCGGCGGGCAAAGCAAAGTCGCCAACTCATCCGCTTAGAAAAGTAGTTATTAATAGTTGTTAGTGAGGCTTTTGGCTAGTTATTTTCAACTGGCAAACGTGAAGCAACTAAAGCTGCGAAAACTTATTAACACTTGTTTTTTTTCGGCGGGGATAGTTTAAAATGATTGGTTCTCCGCGAAGCGCAAATTAAAATGCGCAAGTTTCGCGCGGAGCGGGTGCAAAAATTATAAAATATATTGCAAACGAAGTTTTTGGGAGCCCAGAAACTTTTTGGCCAAGAACTGTGCGACGGGAAATGGGCGAACAACAACGACAACAACAACAGCAAGAAATGCAACAACTTTTCGGCTGGATTGCTGGTAATTGCAGTTGTTGCCAGTTGGCCGAAAATTGCAAAAGAAGCCCCGGCGAAACAACTGAAATAGCAGCAATTTCAAATGAGCAAAAGGCAACATTATGGCCGCAGCTTCTGGCCATCTTTCAGCGCCCTTTCTCCCACTCTCCCGCTCTCTCTGAGTTTCCACTCGAACTCTCTCAATCCGTTGTGGACATGGAATTCGCTGCTGTCTCCTGCTACCAACTTTGTTTTCAATTTGCGTCGCGGGCTGCCACATAAATGAAATTGGCCAGCACTTTACGAGGTGTTGGCCCATTTGCTGCTTTATGGCCAGAACGGCGTACAAATGCCGATACACATGCCGATACACATGTATTCACACACAAACACATACACTGGCATCATGTTTGTGTGTGTTAAACACATGGACTATCTAGCTTTATCTGTTGATGGTTTTTTCATTATTTTATACATATTTCATGGTATTCGAATGGAACCTTTGCATTTTTCATTACCTTGCCAAACAAATTGGCGTTGACAACAACGCCGAGCAGATTTCCCCCAAAGGATACCGACAACAACAATAACCACGACAGCAACAACAACAACAACCGATATCGACAACAACAACCACGACAACAGCAACCAACAAAAAGTAAATTTAAAATTGAAATCAATAATGTATTTTGGACTTTACGTAGGCGACATTGCAATCAGTTAAAGTCTCTCCCCGCCGCATTGAGGCTGACAACAAGTTTGAAGAGGGGAAGGGGGTGGAAAGAGCGGGAGAAAGTAGCAAAATGGCTGCTGATGCTGATGAGCAGCCATTGATGATGCCATGATTGCCATTATTAACTCAAAGCTCATCCAATTATTTATAAACCTTTTTCGCACTGACGGAAGTTTCCTTTGCTCACATTTTCTCTGTCGCCTTCAATTGAATTTTACAATTTTACAGCACAAATATGAATTTATTGCCATGCATAATGATATAGGCCTTTAAAAAAGATCTAGCCAACTGTAAAAATAATAAATATATTACCTGGCATGCGAAAAGGGTGAAAAATAAGATAAATTAATTTGGGTTGATTGATTGAAGATAAATTTTATACACTCGAAAGTTGTCGCAACAAATTGTATTTAATATTTTAAACCACGATTTGTTTGTTATAATATCAGAGGAAGAATCCGTTTATTATTTATTTTTTGCAAAATGTTGATAAAGCTCTTTTCCTCTTTGCATTTAAAATTGATGCGTTCACATGAATGCGGCAAATTTATTTGTGTCATAATTGATGTATACAATATAAATACAGATAATACCTAATTTTTTTACGGTCAAACGTGATAACATTATAATGCGCGCATTTGGGAATTATGCTGATGGAATGGAGGCAAAAAGAAACTAATACAAAAACAAGTAAGAAAGTCGAGTATGCTCGACTGTGAGATACCCACAACCCACTTCGAATAAAAATAAAACAGTGCAGTATTATTCTTAAAATATACCAAATTAATATATCACAAAATATTGAAATATACTAAATTAGCATATCGCAAAAATACTAAAATATACCGAAAGCTACAATTAGTATGTTGATACAGTATTTTTTTGATTGACAAATTTATTTAAGCAAAACAGTGCGGTATTATTCTTAAAACATACCAAATTAACGCGCCGTAAAAATACTGAAATATACTTAATATATAATAAGTATGGTTGGCATTCTTAATATTCCACAAAATACTAAAAATGTACCAAAAGATGTAATTGGTATATTGGTATAGTACTTCATTTAAAATATACCATAAAATACAAAGTTATAATGCCCTTCTACCCCATGGGTGGCAGGTATAAAAAAGAAACAAAAACTGACAACAATTCAATGAAAACGGTATACCGGAAAAAACAACCGCAGTTTTTTTTGTGTAACGCAATGTAATTGGGGGAAAACTGATTGTAACAAGCGGAGAACAAAAGATTTTCTTTAGCGGGCAAATTCAAATTTAAAATTCTGCAACGTGTCGCAACAGAGTTGCAGGTCACGTGATGGGCGCAAAAACGAACCACAAAAGGCGAAAATGCGGCAATATGAGAGAATGGAATGGGGGTTAAAACTGGTTAAAAGAGGCACAACACAACACACAAAATGAAGGGAAACGCGTGTTACCAGAGCGAAAGAGAGAGGAAGAAGGAGTGAAAGAGAGGAGCGATACTACAACTGCAACATTTTGCCTGCAACTCGTGTTTTTTTAATTAAACCCAGCGACAATTTGACATCAATATCGAAATTAAGATCTTGCAGTGCGAGCGCAGGAAATGCCGCTAGCCTGAGGGGGGGCAAATGGCAAGTGGCAAGCGGCAATTGGCAAGTGTGGCATGTGGCATGTTGAAGTAGTCGCCGAGTTGCGGAGCAACATCCGCTCAGCCACAAAGTGCGGATATCCGCCGCAACAATTTTCACAATTTTGTTTTGTCATTTTCAATTTTGCACATTGCAAATCACGTTGAGGGCGTGGCAGCTTGCCCTCGTGTTATTGATGCTCGAAAGCAATATTCTCTCATACACTCCCTCACATTTATAGGGTATTTGTGTTGATGCCACAATGCTGCAAAGCTAAAGATACGAACAGACACACATTGATGTGGCAATAAAACATTTGCACGAAGCGGAAGAAGCGGTGGAGAGGAGGAGGGAAGGGAAGGGTCGAATTGGAAACTCGTTGTCAGGGGGTTGTGGGGGAAAATGCTGACAGAATTGTCAGCGTAACGGCAAAATAATTGCGGCCTCTGCAAGTGACGCAAAATGCTCCATCAAAATGCAAAATGGTAGCAAAAGTTCCAAATGAAAGCCTCAAAATGGGACAACTTAATGAAGCACTCAAAAGTTGCACAAAAAAACAGTGGGGAGAAAAAAGCGAGAAAAAAAATTATAAAAAATTGCAACATTCAAATGTGAACTGCAATGACATATGACTGACAAAGTTAACAAGTGCAAAAAAAAGTAAATGCAAAATGGGTGTGTGGACAAATGAGAGTACTTTGCATAAAATACCCTGCAGTATAATCCCATCTGCGAAGAAAGTATATATTACAACACAAAATATAATTTGCTGAGTTGCTACTTTAAATAAAATTCATAACAATCCTTTCTAATTGTCCAACTTTTGGAATATCCACTGAAAGTTGAGGTATTTGCAGCAAACTGTAAAATATCACTATGTCAGCTATCAAATGGCAATAAAAATTGCGACGTGAATTTATATGTGTTATTAAAAACATAAATTTAATAAATATCGAAAGACAGTCAAGAGAGAGAGAGAGAGAGGGAAGTTTGGGCGTTAACTGCCAGCAGCTTGTTGGCCACGTTATGAAAACAGTTTGTTGTTGTTTGTTTGTTTTGATCTGAATTAAAAACTCATAAACGATTATAAATTGCCTGTACTTTAGGATGTGAGAACTGAATCGCTTATTACATTAAGTTTTTAAACGTTACGAGCATTGCAATTGACACTTCATTGACTTGATTCGAGGGCGGAATACGTAAATAAAAAATGAATAGTGATTTTACTGAAAAGCTTTGTTGATCTCTTACAAATTTAAAGCATAAGAGAAGTTTAAACCTTTTCATTACAAAAAAGTACATTTCATTCGCTATATACAGAAAAATAGTACAAATTCTTTTGTTGGAGAATTTAAGGAAAAGTTTAACGCAAAGCAGCCGTTTTAATTTTACATTCAGCGCACAAATGTAGGCAAATGGTTTGTGAAAATGGTGATAAGCTTGAGTGGAGATCTCGTGGCTATGTCGGTTTCTTAATGCACTCGTGGGACGCAATTAGCTTTCTAATGGCAAGTGAAAATAAACAGCATACTTAAAGTTGACTAAATACTTGAGTTGTCCGTAGTTTAAGCCGTGGGGCTAAGCTTAAAGCTGATTACGCACTTTTCAGAATAAACGTTGGGCAAATAAAAAAATGAAAATGTATTAAAAAAAAAAAAAACACTGCGAAACGTACAAAAATAAACAACAACGATACGGACATAAAACCGCGAAGAGCTCTTTGAAAAAGCTCAACTGCAAGATATCCTTTATTGATTGTCAGAAGTGTTTGGTGTAGAAAGGAAACTTTGGATATTTATTGCAATAAAATGTAAATAATTGAGATAGTAAATAGTAAATTCCTTAAAAGTTGAGGGAAAGTTTCACATGCCCTTTAGTAATATTTTACGAGCATAGGGTATTTTGCGGAAGCGAAGCAGGCAAAATGGGCAAATGAATAAAAATGATTGTGGTAGCGCTGTGAAGTTAAGCAGAAGCAGACATGAGGTAGACGAACGCGTGTGAGGCAATAAAGCAACACATAAGCCACATAAAAACCAAAAAAAGAGAAAAAGAATCGTCGAAGAACGAGAGAGGAGAGTGTGCTCGACTGCGAAATACTTGGAGTGCTAAAAAATATTCTAGATATGCGTAGTAGCTTTAGTTGTATGTCCTTCAAAATTGACGTCTTTAGCTATTATAGTCTTTGAGGTAGAGATGTTTGTATACGCGGACAGACAGCCAGACGGACGCGGCGTTGCCACCTTGTGATAATACCTTACTAACTTGCGGTTAATGCGAAATAAAAACACACATACTAAGGGACGTCAAAGCGCGTGAGTAAGGGCGAAAACAGGACATGAAAGAAATGGCGAATTAAGAGGGAGAGGAGCAGCTTTAACACGCGGCCGCCTGCGTTAAAAGTTTTCAATTTTTACGACTTCATTAGAAACGCATGATGAGCAATAATGATAAGACACAGACTCGCACGCACACTGTGAAACACTGTGAAACGCAGCGAAGACAAGACGAAGGATGGGAGACTGCGATAAGAGAGTGAGCAGGACAGATTCAGACAGCTGTTGCCCGACATTGCAACTACTTACACACACTACACAAACAACCACTACAACTCTACTACAACAAGCATAACTACAACGACAACTACAGCTACAACTAATAGAACTAGAAGACGGACCGCAAAACGCAAAAAGTCACGAGAGGAGGGTGGCCAACAACAACAAACAGCGTGGGGAGAGTAAGAAGAGCAGCGTTGAAGTCGAAGTAAGCAGCATGAGAGCGACAAGTAGAAGGCGGAGTCAAAGGCGACGGCAAAATTGCGACAAGATGAAGGAAGTGAAGCAGCTGGAAAATTACTCCACACACTTTATGAATGAGTGTCATTTAAGTGGCCAAATGTGTGTATGTGTCTGTGTGTATTTTCGAGTGTGTTGTGGCTGGCAGCTTAAAGGCAAACAGCGGGAGCCCAAGTGAAGGAGTGAGAGTGACATATATCAAGCGAGGGCGAGAGAGTAGGAGCGAAGATGTGTGCGAGAGTGAGTGTGAGAGCGCAATGAGTAGCTGTCTGTAATGAAAGTTTAAATTGTTTTTGTTTTCCGAATGCTTAGACAAATGTGGACTAACATGAGTTTGAGGTTTAGGGCTTTGAATTGGGGTTTGGGTTTGGGTTCGTTCAGTTCGTTGAGTTGTTGTTTTTGGCATTTGGGCTAATAAATTCAGTTTTTACACGAAAACACATAAATATTGAGCTGGGAGCTATTGTCTCTGTTGTGTTATAAAGTTTATCATAACTATATTGTGCTTTTTGTGTGCGAATGTCTGGGAGATGGGGAATAGAATAAAAAGATAGCTTATGCAAAAAAGGGCAACACATGATAAATAAGTGGCCAGAGAAAATATGTGGGAGTCTGAAGATGATGATTAGCAATGCTAAGAGAACTGTTGAGAGCTTTTTAAGTGACGACACTATCAAAAGCTTAAAGAGATTACATTTTATATAATTAGCTGTCGAATGCTTAAAGAGTTGAAATTTCATATAATTAGACACATTTTGTAATTGACTCTACTTCATTAAATTTCTAATCCATTTATAGATAAACTATTTCTTGGGTTTCTGTCCAGAAATTATTCTTCGAGTTTGAAATGAAGATAGTAATGCTTAGAGAACTGTTGAGGAGTTTTTAAATGATGACACTATTGGAAGCTTAAAGAGATTACATTTTATATAATTAGCTACATTTTGTAATTAGGTTTCACTTCATTAAAGTTTGTAATCCGTTTATGGACAAATCCTATCATCTGGAAATTAGTCTTCAACTTCGATAATCAAATTTCAGTGCAAAACTATTTATCTTACAGTTCAGTAGTTGAAAGCTCTGTAAATCGATTAATCCAATCTTGCGCATTTAATGCAGTTGTCGCTGTCTGGGATTGAGAACTTGCACAAATTGCTTTAAACCTTTTTCAATTCGAATTACTTTGAAATCAAGTTATAAGAACTTGTACTCATACTCGTAAGCACAATCAAAGGCAACCACCACAAATATTTGCTCAAATTGAATTTGGCTCAATACGAAATGAAGAACAGCAAAACGCCAGCAAAAAAAAAGACGAACGGAAAATGAAAACACAACTTAAATGAAAGCCAATAAAAAGCAACTTGGAGGACAGTAAAAACAATTTGTCGACTTGCTTTTAGTTTCTGGCTCCTTTACTTCTTACTCACGCTCGCTCAGTTTTATGTGAGTGTGTGTGTGTGTGTGTGTCTGTGTGTGTGAGGCGCCTCAAGGCGTCTTCTGTGCTGTGCTGTTCAACAACTTCCGTTCGACTAATTTCATTTACTTGGCCAACTGCGGCAGAAGCTGAGCAACTTGTTAACTGGTAATTGATTTCATTAGGCCCCCTTCTTCTCCGTTTTTTGGCGGAGGAGGAGGAGGAGGAAAGTGCAAATTATGCTGCGGCTGTGACAAAGGAAAAGCCATCAAATTTTCAGAAGAACCGCAGACGCAAATCGACTGCAATTTGTTGTTGTTGTCCCTTGACAACTTGTTCGACTAGTTTGGCATATGTTTACATAGGAGAAGGCGTGCCTCCACAAAAAAAAACTGAGAAGAATCAACTCTTACTCTTAGTATTTTGTTTTTTATTTTTATCTTTTTTGGCCGACCCGCTTAGCAAGTTGCCAACTGATCAGTATGCGACAACATGACACATACATTTTTCACCAATTTCCGTAACAGTCGCTGGGATTCACTAGGAATACTCTAACTAAGGTTGTTTAGAAGAAAATATTAGGTTTGCAACTGGAGTGCGATTTATAGTTAACAAAAAGTAATTGATAAAATAATTTTATATATGTCTGGAAAGTTAATAAACGCAACACTTAAAAAATTCTTCTATTGATAAACAAAAAAATAGTAGAAATAAGAATTGATACAATACTATAAACGCACATTATTTTTATGATTAAGTTTTGGTTTTATATTACTATTTACTGTATTCACTGTATTCCAAATTTGGACAGCTATGAGCTCATCGCTTGTAGTTTTGGTTTCGTTTTTAAAGCGTGTTAGATGCTGGCAGCATTATGCATTGGCTTGAGAAGATTGCATCATACATTCGTTGTGTGTTGACTCAAAGCACTCATATACTTAAATGTGAGCTTAAAAACAAGTTATCAACATGGGGATATAGCTCAGTGGTAGAGCATTCGACTGCAGATCGAGAGGTCCCCGGTTCAAACCCGGGTGTCCCCTAGGAAGCAACTTTTTGCAATTAGTTGGAAAGTTTTTAAAGGAAAGATCACGGATAATTTAGTAAAAGAAAAAGCATGAAAACAAAAGCTTAGCAAATGGCGATGAAAACTTTCAACGCGTTGCATATTTTATTATTACTTTTTGTGCATTTTTAAAATTTGCAGAGTACATTTGAAAGTGTATTTTAGTTTCGCTTCGTCACCTTTTCAGCTTCGTTTTACATTTCAACTCTGTGTGTGTGTGTGTGTTGTTTTTTTTCTTTTTTTTTGTAGTCATTTTTGGCATTTCGTTTTCGTGCTCTCCGTTTTCAGGTCGTGTGTCAGTGACATTGTTATCCTTTCGTTTGGTTGCTTATCCTTGTCGTCTGGCAAATGGAACCTGAATGTGTTTGCTATGTATTTTTTTTACCCGTGCTCACTTTGAAATCCCGTCGCATCTTTGAAATCTGCGCGAAATGCAAAAGAAAATTGTTTTCATTTTCCATTTTTTGCTGTTGTTTTTTTGCTCTTGCAAATGTTGTGCTTCATTTATCATTTGCTGTTGACTTTTATGCGCATCATAACTCCAGAAACGGACATTGATTTGACTTTGAATCCCAAATGTCCTGGAGAGTGGCCAAACCAGTTTGATTATTATCCTGTTTATCTGTCTTCTCTCTCTCTCTCTCTCTCTCTCTTACCTATCTCTCTCTCTTTCTGCAATTCACACGATGCTTGAGCTTCAACTAATTGAACCTGTAATTGGCTGCAGGTGTCCTTGGTCTCCTCCTGTTGCTGTAATTGGATGCTGTTCCTTCATTTCTAACTCTCTCTCCTTCTCTCTCTCTCTATCTCTCTCTCTCTCTCTCTCTCTCTTGCAATTGCTGCAGTGGGAAAACGCTTTATTTGCATATAATCAAGCGAATTGCAAATTGCTGGCGTTAGCTCATCAATAGAAATGAGTTCTCTGCCACCTTCCGTCTCTCTTCCTCTCTCTCTCTCTCTCTATCGTCACAAGCATTTGGCTAATTTGTTGGACAAATAAATACATCGCGCAAGTTCGATTCACTCTCGACCCATTCACTGCCTTTAACCAGAATTCCGTGGTATTTGCAAATTATTTCAATTATTGTTTTCCAGGAACGCGGGCGTCAACAGCTTATTAAATACCTTTTATTCATTCGCATTCGCATTAATTTTCATTATATTATATTTTCCCCGCCACTTTGCTTTGGTTTTGTCTTTTTCTGAGCTAACCAAAACATGTCCATCCTTTGTTGACCATTTTATTGGGGTTTTGGGTTTCTCTGTGCACCGTCAGCTGTTGCAAAAGTTAACTGATAGCTGCGAGCATAAAACTGTTTAATCCCTGCGAACAATTTAAAGTAAAATAAATACTGCAAAGTCTGAGTAATTAACTGATGCTCTGCAGTAATGCAGTACATATAAATTTGTTTAAACAAACAGTTATTTTCAGCATGACTATCACTTGGGGATATAGCTCAGTGGTAGAGCATTCGACTGCAGATCGAGAGGTCCCCGGTTCAAACCCGGGTGTCCCCTAGGTAATATTTTGGCAAATTTCAATTAATTAAAATAGTGTTGAATGAAAAATTTGAAAAAGTAAGAAAGAAATACTTAAAAACAGAATCCAATAAATATTAAACAAAGAAACTATTTATATAAAAAGAGAAAACAATACAATACATGAAAGGAAATATTCTATTAAGATATTGTTAAAGATTAAATTATTATTTTATCTTCTTTAGTATGATGATGTCTTTTTTCTAATAAATAAAATATATTGTATCTTTACAGATTTTGCCATTCATGGTGCGCCCAAATATTCTAAAAACTTATCAACAAAATTTGATAAACGGTAAGTTTTATCTTATTTCAAGACTTTCTTATTTAGTAACAAAATACATAAGATAAATTGATTAACTAAATAATTATCTTACATTCAATTGAAGATGTATTTTGTTGTTTTCTTTAATTATTTATTAAGTGATAAACCTATATAACTTAATAAGTCCCTCAACAACGCAGGAATGAAAATGAAGCTAAACACCATGAAGATTAGAGTTGATTTTCTGAATTGCTGTCTTATCAAACATTACATACAATTGAAGATGAATTGATTAGCAAAATAGCTACCTTATCAAGCATGATATACAACTGAAGATGAATTGATTAACTCAATTGTTGGTTGCGTGCTTTTTCATTAAAAATTCTTATTAGAACTTGACCGATTATTAAGTCAAGTGCGCATTTGCTTAAAGATAATTAAAGGCTGCTTGCGTTGAAGAAGTGTGTGTATTATTATTGAGTTGATTAGACAATTTCTTTGCTTTTATGTATTTGAGTACCGGTTATCTAATCTGACATATTATAAAGTGAAAGAAGTCTTGAATATTCAAACAAAATTCCATATAAATACGTGAATTATAGAAGTTAAAGTGATAGAAGCCTGTTGCATAATGAACAAAGGAAATATCTTGACGAAATAAAACACTTCCATCTGCTTTGACTTGTCTGCTTTTACATAATTTGTGCAGTGATAATGTTGAGTTAATATTCTGCTAATATTGTGCGCATATCGATTGTGTAATATATGTTATATTCAACAATGCCATCAACTGTCAAATTCAATTAGTTGAAATCGCAACTGTTTAGCTATTTAATGAACTTGCTGCATTATTGAAATCCTTCATAACGAGCAACCTCAATTGTTGCCGGAGCAACAACATTCGGGTTTGCCAAGGCACAAGCATGGCACTTGGCATGAATACTGATGTATTTATTGCCATTTAAAATGTGACATTAATGTTGCATGCCGCACATTGCACAACAGTTTAAGTCGGAGATGGAGACGAAGACTGTGAAAGTGCTTTCCTTCGGCTGCTAAGTCAGAATTCTCAGAATTTGCGCAATGGGAAAAATAACTTAATTTTTCCACATATGCGCTCATGGCAACATAGTGTGCTTACGGCATTTCCATGGTATGCAACTCATCACTTAGACAGAGAGAGAGCAATAGAGAGAGGTAGAGCTAGAGAGAGAGTGGAAAATCTTTGCGAATATTTTGTGGCATGCCTCGTCATCTGTGATATGGATAGTTTAGTTGCTGTACTGTCGATATATAGAAGATATGTCGGTGAGGAGGCGACACTCTGTTAAATGAGCATTAATAATGCATGGCCAGCATGAACGATCGTTAGGCCGAGCGGCACGCACATTTATGTTAATGTCTCTTGGCTGGCAAAACAAAAGGAAAAGTCAGGAAAAGCAATGTTGAAAGCGAGTAAGTAAAATGCCACACAATAAGTGGATGAGTTGCTGCGTTCGAGTATTTGAGACAGTAAATACGAGTAGTTGTTGGAGTGGGGAGAGAGAACCTGCTGCTGCTTCTGCTATAAACTGTTGCCGGTGGCAAGGACACGCAGGACACACTTGAGCTGTTCAATATTTGGGCTGTCATTGTTGTTATTCTGGCCTTGTTATTGTTATTGTTTTTGTAGTCGTGCGTGCGTTAAAGCCAACACGTTTCCTAGTGTCCCTGTTTATGTACAGCGAGTGTGACTGTGTGTTGGTGTGTGTGTGTGTGGGTGTTCGACTGTGTGCCTGTGTGTGTAGTTGTGTGTGCGTGCTTTCCAATTAAGTCGGAGAGATAAAACAAAACATGGAGCTGAGGTGAAAGCCAAAGTTTGTGTAAGCCAAGACAATGCTCGGCGGTTACAGTAACAAAAACAACATGGCTGAAAATATATATGTGTATGTATGTACACACACAAACACACACACACACTTGCAGCCCACTCGAAATATGCGCCTGGCAATCAGCAAGCAAATATTAGAGCACAAAAATCGTTGCCTACTTTTAGGCGTGTGTTGAAAGCAGCCCCAGGAAACGAAGTTTGCAAATGTGACTCGTTGCTGTGTTTCCCTTTTTGCGTGCCTCCCTTCTCCCACTCGACACAATCAATAAGCATTCACCTAATCTGAATTTTCATTTTGGAAAATTGCGTTGCCGCCGCCGTCTTGGCTTTTGTTTGCCGGCTCGTTGTCTACGCGTTTCGAGGTTATTATTCAATTTTCGCACAAATTGCTCACATAAGCGGATTATGTTGACTCACAAACACACACACGCATACACCTCTCGCTACACACTCACACACACTCACACACGAATTGACTTTGCAGAATGTGGAATAAAAAACAAGCAATAAATCAGCTTAAAATTTACACTTTGCCGAATGTCGAATGTCTCAACAAAAGTTTTTCACAATTCGGCAATAATATTTTATTTTTTTTGTTACAACTTCGTGCTGTAATCGATATAGAAATCCGCTTAGCTTTATTTGCTTTTTCATCAACTACGTATTTGATGTATTTTCTGGGTTTTTGTGTGCTCTCAACAATTGCCCTTGACTGTCTCACATTTTTTGGAGTGCATTGTAACTCGGGTTCTAATGAAGCTGAAATTTAATATGCCTTCAGTAAACTGACTTTATTAGGGGAATATATGTGAGAAGGGTTACTCCTGATTAGGTCTTTTGTTCCCTAACTGAGGATTTGGGCTTTTCTTTTGATAACGATTTGACACTATTGTGTGAGTTCTTTTTTATGGGAGAACTCTATTGAAAACAGGATAAAGGTTGAGGGCAGCATATCCGACCCTAAAGATGTGTTCAGATTTATGATTAGTATTAATAGCAAAGATAATTTGGAGGTGGAAGAAAGTGAAGATAAAGATATATCACAGAGTTCAAGTTTTCTTATTAAATTTACCTCTAACAAGAAAACTACAGTCCAATGTGCTCGACTATCAGATACCAATTACATATTCTGAATAAAAGAAAAACAGCGCTATATTAATTGTGAAATACTATATTTAAATACCACAAAAATACTAAAAATATACCAACGGCTATATTTGGTTTATTGATATGTTACTATTTTAGTGCTCGACTGTACGATTTTTTAGCAAAGCAAAAAATTACGGTATTAATTTTAAAATATACTGAATTAATATACCGCAAAAATACTAAAAACGCAAAATACGAAAAATACTATTTGGTATATTAAGATGCTACTACATTTCGTATATTTTACACTCTATGGTATACAAAATATACCAGATTGTGAGCCAAAGCAAATAAGGCCCTAAATAAGTAGGCCTTCTACTTTATGGATACCGAGTATAAATAGATATTGCACAAAGTTCAAGTTATATTATTAAATTTACTTCTAAAAAGTGCCAATTCAGTTCTTTAAAGCTAATTAATCAATATTATTGTAATGCAACTCATCTACATAAACACAATTGCTATTTTTATAACAAGGACATTTGGCTCGCACACATTTTAATAATAATTGTGAAGCATGGGATCCATTTGTAATGTTTGCGCATAAGCCTCGTACTTATGGCAATTTATACGTGGTCAACTCAGGCCCTTAACGTGTTTTTAATTATGTTTCAACGACAGACTCATTACGGATGGATGGTCGCCGCCAGGACTCGGACCTGGACCCGGTCCGAGAACAAGCGAGCGACTCTAAGAGCCCATGATTAATGCATGAGCATCTGAAGGACAACGGGACGGCGAAACTGAAACTGAAGAGGTAGGCGACGACGACGACACCCTGATAATAACTGAAAAGGTGGCAGAGAGACCAACAAGCAACAAACATGGTGGAGAACAGTAAACATCTCGTCTCGGATGTAGGTTGTGCGTTTGGTTATTAACATGCCACGTAAACTGGCAATGACGTATGGTGTAAACAGCAAGACGGCAACATAACGAGGTGGGATGGGGTGGGGGTTGGGGCAGGTGTTTCATGGCGATGTGAGGCAATGCGATACGTTACGAGGCGATGCGATGCGATGCGAAGCGACGAAATCGGGCCAAAAGTGTTGGGCCGCGATAAAATTGCGGAAGCGCAAAGAATGCCGATGGCATCGCCCGTTGGCAGCAAATGATGGAAGTGTAAGGTTCGCTTACGGCCTCTCTTTCACTCTCCCTCTCTCTTTCTGTCTCTCTCTCTCTCTCTCTCTGTATTTACTTCTCTCCTTTCTCCCTTGCCCGCAGTCACACAGTCAACTTTTGTATGCCTGACACACGTTATGCCTTAAATAACGGAAAATGTAAGGAAAATATTGCAGAGGGAGAAAAAAATGGAAACTCACCTGTCGCCGCACAGTAACAGCAACAACAACAACAACTACAACTGGGGGGAAACATGGCCAAAACGCCTTAGCCATCAGAGCTGAGCCAAAACATATGGGACTCGAAGCCTCGAGCTGCAAACTGCGAGCTTCAAGCTCTCCATGGCACTCGCATAAACGATTCAGATTCAGTTCCAGTTGCTTGTCATCAGCCCCGCCCTCGCCTCCCGGCCACGCCCCTCGCTCGTTTCGCTGTCGCTGGCTTAACCTTGTCGTCCACAGGCAGGAGAAACGGCAGCAGCAACGGTTGAGACTCCTCCTGCCACATCCGTCGAGGCTTTCATACGGAAATCGGTTTGTCTTACGCTTGCCTGCACATGCGGCTTCCCAAATGTCGCTGCATTTGTAGAAGCTTTTTTTGTTCCTTCTACTTCCTCAGCTTCGCCTGAAGATTCCCAAGCTAAAAGGTAGTTCTTCAATTTCTAAGCAGCTGCAAATCAACTGAATTTATGTGTTTGTGAGGCAATTTATAAGCAAAACGATGAGCAATGAAAACGGACTTTATAGATGCTTGCGTTAGCCTCTAGAATTTATCATATTTATTCATTATTTAAGCTAGTTTTATGGCAACAATGTTGTACAAACATGTAAGAAAGCGACAATCCAGTGTACTCGACTGTGTGATACCTGCTAGCCATTCTGAATTAAAGCTAAACTGAGTGATATTCATTCGAAACTATACCAAAAATACTAAAAATATATATATAAATGGTATATTTGGTATATTGACATAGTACTGCATTCAAAATAAACTAAATACGTAAATATACAAAAGGTTACATTTGGTATTGTATATTGATATATTGACATTCAAAATATACCAAAGGTTACAAGGTTCATTTAGTATTTCGTTTAAAATATACTATAGAGTGGAAAATATACCAGATTGTCAGATAAAGCAACTAAGACCAGATTGTATTGGGCTATATCATCCCTGCTTTTAACGCTGATCAAGAATATATATATATATATATACTTTATGGTGTCGGAGATGCTTCCTTTTGTTTGTTACATACATTTCTTGCATTCATCCTGCAGAACATCCTTCTACCCTTTGCTTAACGGGTATAAAAATATGCTTAACAAGTAAAGATTTATTTATAGAAGAATACGTTTAGTTTTATTTGCTGGTTTAACACATTCCAACGTTAACATTGTTGCTACTCTTTTATGCAGTCTTTCTATCCATTGTTAAGCAACTGCTTTCAATTTGGGGGGAAATGTGTCTAAGCTCTTGTACGCTGTGTGTAAAAACGTCCCCTCTCTGAAATTTCAGGTGGCGATTTAAGGTTTTACGGCATTTTGGTTTGCCGAAATCGTCGGTGAAAGACACTTTTTGTTTATCTGCTCTCTCTGCGTGTTGAAGATGCTGAGGAATACGACGAGCATGACACTTTATTTTATGTTATGCTTTATGCTGTGCATGTAAACGCTCTTCCACCTGCCACGCCCACTTACGCCCATATAATTTAAAGTGCCTCGTGCTGAGCACTGAGCGCTGTCCTGCTCGCTTGCTGCTTTTTTATGATGTCTGTCTTATTTTACCTTTTTCAAATGACAAAATTAGCGCAACGAACTCGTGCTTTTTTTTATTTCAACTGCTCAACGTGTCGTATACGCAATGTAGCGCAGCGTGCAAAAGATACAAATGTTAAGGATGCGTCGTTTAACCTACATGCTTGCCTCCTTTAATTTAATATGTAGTACGAGATGAGAACTTGTGTACTTAGCACTTGACAGATTTCCTCTACGTACGGGTCAGCAGCAGAAAACTCCACTCCACCCACCCCTCAAGCAATTACATTAAGTATACGCAGAGTGGCACAGCAGAAAGAAGAGAACTTTTTACCTTTTGACTGTAAGAAAATGCCGTAAACTTTTAGTTTTCCCTTTTTTATTTTTTCTTTGTTTTAATTTTTATTTGACGTAAATTAAAATTGCAGTTATTTGAATTTCAATTTATTAAGTATACGCACGGTACACACAGGAGAAAAAGAGAGAGTACAAACAAACATTCAGTATTTGGTTTTTGTTTTATTCGTTTTCACGTTTCTTTTGCTTCTAACATATATAATAATATATATATTTATATATATTTATATAAAAAAACTACATAAAATTCATTTACACACAACAACAGAAAAACTCATCAAAATTAACAATAAAAGCACTTGAACAAATGCAAATGGAAATGGATGTGGAAGTGGAAATGGAATGTGAAATCGCCATAAAAATATTGTAAAATATCGTAAAATTCATATAAAACAAAGGCGGCAAAAAACTCTCGAAAGAAAAGCAAATTAAATGCTCGCTGTGTGTGAGTGTGTGTTGTATGTGTGTGTGTGCAATAGTATTTAATGTTGAGTGAGTGAGTGTTTGTGTATTTGTTTGAGTTAACTAGAAATTTTAAAATTTATTCAAATATTGAAATGAATGCGTTTCGCATGCACTTACAATCAATGGAAATAGTATTTGAAAATTGATTTCAATTATTGTTTTGGCATTTTTCTTTTTGTTTGTAAAATTTTAAAATAATCATATATATACATATACACTTAAATTGTTTTTGTTGTCTAATACATTTCGGTGAATGTATTTTAAGTACTTAAATTTATAACTAAAACTAATGATAACATTTCTTATTTATTTTCCTCTTTTTAATTTGTTTTCTTTTTTTTTTTGTTGTTTGCCTTTGTCATAGTCATAGAGATAGTTGAAGCCTCTGAGCTTCAAATAGGGTTACAGATAGATAGTTTTAGTTTGGGAATTGTTGTTATTTTATAGTTGTTGTTGTTGCTGTTTCTGTTGTTCTGCTGGGCTATCTAGATGATAATTGACTTTGCGGGGGGCCGGTGAAGGGGAATGTGTTGAGTTAATGCAAATTATATTTTTATTCTTTAAGCAGCTTCCAAAGGGTTTACGTTAGTATATGTTTGTATGCATGTGTGTACTCGTATGTAGTTTATATATTTTTTAAATATATTTTATTACATATGCATATACATACAAAAAATTAATCAGTCTAAGTACGTGTTTTTGTTGTTGTTGTTCTTCACACACACTTCTCCTCGAATTCTCCAAAGAAATTTGACTTGTACAACACATTCAACTTGTAACTTAAATATCATATTAGTTGCAACTTATACTTTCTGTGTGGTTCTTTGTGTGTGTGTATGTGTGTGTGTGTGTGTGTATGTCTGTAAACACATAGAAACCACATACTTCATCATCTTCATCCTCATCATCATCGTCATATCCGAGTAGGTAGCATTTATAAACATTCACAAATATCACGAACCGAACTGAAGATCGCTTCAACGGAAGCCACATTTTCACGTTCTTCTCTCTTTGTCGGTTCTTTTTTTTTACTCATTATACTTTCTATCTTTCGAAAACAAATCTACTTAGTTGGTCGTTTGTTTGGTTCGCTGCTCTCACGCATATTTGCTAAATTTCCAACGCTGTGTCGACAGCGCTGAATTGCAACGCTGTGCACTAATTCCCTGCTCGTTGTGATCTCGCGTGTCCAGGCAAACGTTAATCTTGTTATGCCGCACCATACCGCCATCACGTATGATCCAGCGTTGATTCTCCGAATCGTCGCATGACTTCAGCACCACCTGAGAGCCGCGAGCGAACTGCACCAGGGTTAGGCAGAGATCATCGTGCTTGATTTCGCCGCGTTTCGAGTATGCCCATTCCTGATTGCCGCCCGTATTGTGGCAGGGGAAGAGACCTGCAAGTGGGGAAGAGAAAGGACAAAAAAGGTTGTGTTGTAAAGCAAGAACATTTTGAATTAATTTTGCGTATTCTATAGCTAACAATTTATATATTATTGTTGAGTAGTTAGTACTTAAGCTATAGGGGTATGTTGACCGCCTTTGTAGAAGAAACTTTCGCAAAAAATGTACAACTTCTGACAATGTTAAACAACACAAAAAATATGCTTAAAGTTAAACTAAAATTGATTCATAATTGATAAATGTGCGTTTTGGTGTATTAATTATACCATATACTTCCCATATCTATTTGGTTTTCTAAACAGGTGCTGAATTTTTAACTTATAGCATTGTAAAATACCAAAATCATATTATAATTATGTATATTCATATTATATATTTCGTACTTTTTGTAACTTTGCTACTTTTAATATCTATAATTTTCATGATTTCACTTTCAAGGCAAAGGGATGCTTACTGTAAAAGTTGTGAAACGTTAAAATATTGTGTTATAAACGAATTAAAATTTGACTAAAATGTAGGTTGGTCTGTATGTTATGAAAAAGTTTTTCTCTTATTATTTTTAAATTTGTAATTTTTTTTTTAATATTTAATAACTTTAATTTTATAATACTTCATTTCTTTCCAACTTATTTTTTTTATGTTACTTTAACTTTTATACTAATCTAATTATTTGCAACTTGTTTTTGTTACTCACCCACAGTGCCGTCTATCAAATGACCCATTGTGTCTAAGCATTCGGTCTGATCCTGTCTGAATTGCCCCACTTCCTGAGGTTCGGGGGCCTGCAGATCGGGATACACGTTCTCCAGATACCACTTGAAGGGCTTGCAATGCAGTTTCTCCTTCAAAGCCAAACGATCATCAATGCTGAAGAAGAGATAAAGATAAAACAAACAAGCAAATTAAAGCTCGGCAGTTGAGAAAAAAGTTTTAAGCTCAACTCACTTGCCAAATGGAATATTTTTGGCCAGCGGCACTGCATTGTAATAATGCTGCTTGTAGTCATCCATCCAGACCTCGGCAGCGCGTCGTGTATTCCGGGCAAAGACATTGCCACTGCCTCCAGGGAAGGTGTAAGGATGACGCTTGCGGAACACGTGACCCACTCGACTGCAGGGAATAATCTCCAAGCTGCCACCGCATTGCCACACTCGGAACGAAATCTCCAAGTTCTCACCGCCCCACACGTCCATCTTCATGTCGTATTTGCCCAACTTGTTGAAGTACGCTTTGTCGATGACAAACAGACCGCCAGCAATCATGGGCGTCCTGATCGCAGTCGTGGGGTCATTGTGGCGAGCAGCACGCTCACTTGGACTCAAATACTCCCATTTGAAGATCAGATTCCAATCGAAACCACCGCGCAAATCAGCCGAAGCGCCAATGTACTGGAAGTTGTCCATGCTGATCACATCGATGACGGGACAAACCACCCGGGTGGGATCCTCGCGCACACGCTCCAACAAGGGTTCCAGCCACTGCTCGTTGCACTCCACATGGCTGTCGAGGAAGGTGAGAACACTGCTCACAGCCGCGTCCGCGCCGCGTACTCTTGATCTGACCAAACCTTCGCGCTTGTCGTTACGTATAATCCGCACCTTGTCGATCTTCGCGAGTTCCAGACCGTCCTCGGCTGGAAAGTGTAAAAGAAAAGTGCAGAGTTGGCGCATTGTTAAAGTTTGTGTGGTAAGTTTGAATTTATTGCTATTTAAAGTATTTTGAACAAGGGCCAAGTAGGTCAATCAATTGGTTGAGCTAGAAAACTATCTGCGGCTAAAATATTGCTGCCAATATCTATGCCAAGCAAGTAGAATTTGTCTTGACTATCTTAAAGTTGAAATATATATTATTATTATTTGTATATTCATTTAATCTATATCTTAAAGCATTAGGTTTTTTTTTAAATAATGGGAAATAACTGAAAAGACTGCTGCAAATAATAAAAGTTGTGTTTAGCTATCGAATTAGTTAATCTGAAATAAGAATTTCTTCTTTATTTATTGAGCTTTATATTTCAAGTGGTTTGATGTTTAATCTGGCATATTTTGTATTCTCTGGTATATTTTGAATGTAGTACTATATTGGTATATCAATCATAGTCCTCAGCTCTTTTCGGTATATTAATTGAGCTATAGTTTTTGTTGACAATGTGGTATATTTTATGCTCTATGGTATATTTACAATTTAGAAATATACTGGTATTTTTTTCAGTATATTAATTGAGCTATAATTTCTGTTGATTGTGGTATATTTTCTATATTTTGAATGCAGTACTATATCAATATACCAAATATATCCTGTGGTATTATTTGAGTATTTTTATAGTATATTAATTTGGTATATTTTTAAATTAATACCGCTTTGTTTTGCAAATGGGTAGCAAATGTAAACATTCAGAATTAAACGGTTGCAAAAGGGCAAAAACTTTTCATTAAACATTAATATTTTCTTTTGCATTCATGAAGTGAAAGAAAAAAGTATGTCAAACAGAACAAAGTTTAATTTACTGCTCTGCAAACTTGGCACAATTTTCACCTAGAGTCAGCTTAACATATTGTTGTGTGCGGTAGTGTCAGCATACTTACGGTGGTCACTGTAATCGTCCACCAGCACAATTTCGCGTATCAAGTGCTCTGGACTGCGATTGAGCACGCTGACAATGGTTCTCAGCAGCGTTGAGCGCGCCTCGTTGTGGAAAGTGATGATGACGCTTGTTTCGGGCAAATCCTCGCGGAATTTTCTCGCGCGGCACCTGAAGGGGTGGGAGAAAGGGGGGAGAAAGAGAGAGAGAGAGGGAAAGGGAGTTGAAGAGACATGGAGTGTATGCATGTTAAAATCGCAAACTTACATGGGATTCCTTGTGTCGGGAATCTCGCGATTACTGGGCAACGCATCGCTGGCCTCCTGATTGAAGCGATTCCTGATGTACGGATCCTCGCCACTGCGCAGACCGCCGCCTCGAATGTAACCGGCCTCATCGAAATATTCCACCTCGCCATTACCACGTGAGCTGGGTGCCATGGCCAGACGTCCGGCAATTGGGAGACTGCTGCTGCTGCCGCTCTGTGAGGTCTCCTCGAGCGCAACGATGCCATTCAACTTGAGGCCATGGACCGCATTGCGTTCGAAATCCTTTACGGAGCCGATTAAAATGACATTGCCGCCGGGATCGTCTGCTCCACTGCCGCCGCCAGACGCTCGAACCCCGGAGTTGGCAGCTGGCGCCCATTGCTGGCGTGCTGTGGATGCGCCAGCCGATACATCGTCCTGGTATTGCTGCATGGCCGTTGCCACCTCACGTAGCCTCAACGCTCGATTTTCCACCTAAAAGAGCACACACAAAAACAGAGAGAGAGAGAGAGAGAGAGTCGTGAGTGAGTGTGAGTGTGGAAGAAACATTGCCACATTTAATTTATTTCTTTAATCTCCGCCACATTGGTGACACAGCCAGCGTGTGGCAATAACTCAACTCAACTGCAAAAGCAACAGGGCAAGAGGACACGAGGTGGTCGAGAGCATCCAGGACACGACAGGACATGGACAGCAGAGGATTAGAGCAGATTCAACTTGCTGAAAAACTTTACAGCTTACAACAAGCAGCAGCAAAACACGCTACAGGCTGACTTATGGCTAAAAGCGTCGCCCAACAACAGCAACAACAACACAAATAATATTTTGAGCCAGTTTTACGCTTTTTGTTACAAAGATTAATAATCTATAAATGACATTGGGGCCAACGCTTGACCCAGTTCACAAAGCTTTGCCCCAAAGGCAAAGGAAAAAACAAAGTTTTTAGATGCTCATTGCTGTGATAGACTCGCAAAATATGTAAAAAGTTATGTCCGAGTTTTATCGAGTGCCACTTTCTACTACATGTTGTACAAGATCGCACAACTTTTGAAATATTATATATATAAAGAGTCGATTAGAGTGCATTAATATTACATGCACTTGGCAAGCATTTGCCAAGAGAATTCTTTATAACTTTTGCTGCATTGAGAGTGGTTTTTCAATAAGCGTCAAGGAAAACAATAAAAATGATTGTTTTAACTCGCTGCGTGGCAATAAATTTCGATTAATTGCAACCAAAGCAAATGAGAAATAATTTGTAAAAAGTTTTCCAGCAAGAATTTATGGCAAGACAATAATTTCTCTTGATAATACCCCATATCCATAGAGTAGAAGGGTATTATAAGTTTGTGCTTCCAGGAAATGTATTTAATAGGCATCTCCATCTTCCTATAAACTTTATCTATTTTTAATCTGCGTTAAAATCCGAGGCGATATAGCGTTGTCCATAGTCAAAGTTTTTTAAAGAAGCCCAATACAATCGGGACTTAGTAGCTTTGCCTGACAATCTGGTATATTTTGTATATTAAATATGTAAAACTATAACGATATACCAAATATAGCTTTTAGTATATTTTAGTATTTTTTGGTATATTAAATATGTAGTACTATTATTAAGTTTTATTTAAATATATACTACTATATCGATATATCAAATATAACTTTTGGTATATTTTTAGTATTTTTGTGGTATATTTTGGAATATTTGTAGAATCTGATTTTATTGAAAATGGATAATGGATATCTCACAGTCGAGTGTGCTTTCTTACTTGCTATGAATAATTCCTCTTCATGTTGTATTTGAATTTATGTTTAGTACTTTGACAACTTAATTAAGACACCCCTCGTCAAAGCGATATAAATCTATCATATCTATCATAACTTCTATACGCATATGACATACATATTTGTCATTGTCACTTCGCTGACGATAGCGTCAATCGTTTTTACGTGCTGCTCTTTTTTCTGCAATCTCATCCCATTGTCGACAACAAAAAGCAGCGCATTAAACTTCTCCCCTTCTCCCTCTACTCAAAACTCATTCAAGATGCAAGCAAAGCTTTGTGTTTTGCAGATAATATTTCGGTTCTTGTCCTTGCATGCGAATCTCTAATCCTCCTGTCTGTGAGTATCAAAATAAAAGAAAAGAAATAAAAGTAGGAGCAGAAAAAAAGAAAAAAAGGGTAAATCCTTTCTGGGTATAAATCCCGTAGGGTATAGACAAATAAAGACTTGTACCGGATTTCCGTTTTTATATTGCTCGTAATATTATGTAAATTGTATAAATAGCAAAAGAATACTATATAGAGCAGAATTAATGCCATATGATGAGGGACAACAGTCGATTGAGGAAAGGATAACAACAGCAGCAGCTGCAGCTGTGGAAAAAATAGAGTTCAGGCTGCAAAACAGAAAACTTTTTGGGTTTAACTAATGATGGATTGTTATTGTTGTTGTTTGGTTGTTGAAATGATTTGCAAAAGGCCAAAGATTGACATACTTTCACTCTCCTTTCACTCTTTCGCTCCTTTCACACGCTCCTTTCTACTAATAAAATCGAGAGAGAGAGAACGAGTTTCATTTACCCATGACTCGTTTATTAATTGTGTTTAACATTCAATCTATTTGTCATGCTTTATGGCCAAAAGTGCTTGGCCAGACCCTCATTTGTTATACGCGACGTATGCGTGATGTTTTTTCTCGTTCATGTTGTTCTTGTAGTTTTAAAATCGAAACTGGCACGTTTAAGGTTGTTTTTTTTTGTTTTGTGAGTGTGTTGGTTGATATTCAACTTCCGTTCTCAGTCTCGCCTTTCTGCGCTTTCGATTTGCATGATACGTGACCCCTTTTAACGCCATTTCCAAACGCATTTGTTATAGGGCAAAACCCCGCACTTGGCTCTTGCCTCGTGCAAAGTGTCTGCATTGTTAAATATTTAAAATGGTCTTAAGTGTCGAATTATGTGACAAGCTGCAAAAATTTCAATAGACTCTAGCTGTCGTCTGTCTTCTGCCAGACTTGTCAAGTGGCCCGAAGCTGATGTGGATTGGGATTCGGGGTTGTCTCAAGGCATTCGTAAAGTCAAAAACATTCATTGTCCTTTTGTGTATTGCACGAATCACTTAAGCTTCAGCAAAAACCAACTGAAATTTCCATTTCACACACAAGAGCATTTAAATCATATTATTCAGTTTGACAAATAATCTGCAATTTGCAATGTGCTTGTTTAATATGTGCAATGCACAAATAGTTATTTAATTTGTTATTCAATTTGTTTGCTCTGCCACACAATAATTCTTTGCCCGATTGTTGTTATTATTATGCACACACAAACAGACAAACAAACATCCTTTTTGGTTATTATTATTAATTACACTTTGAGCTGGGGCTGCTGCATGATGGACAGCCTGGCCATATATGAGATGAAAGCATGGAGATAAAGGACCAAAGACCATGTGATATGTGGCTGTATGCAGATAACAAAGCGTACAAAGAATGGAGCAAGAAGAAAAGCGCAATTGTTGCCACATTAACGAAGATTGAATACGCTGAAAAAGTAATCCAATCTAAGCAGAAATCTTGTTAGACGCGTTCTTAATTAACTTTGGTATGAAAAGGCAACGCGAATTGAAAGACGACAGTTTTGTTGAAGCTGCAGAAAGTAATAATTCATATTTAATATTGATTATGACAAAGTCTGTGCATATAATGTAAATTTCATTTTATTATATAGTTGAGTCGAGAATCTATTTGTAAACTAAAGTAAACAAAATTTGCATACTTATTCATTTTTCTTGCATGAAATGCAAACTGCACAGCGATGAATGGAGCTCGCTCAATACACTCGACAACCTATTTGGGTGCGCACATGGCGTATACGCAATATGAGCACACACACAAGGTCTTGGCCATGAAATAGTGCGTTTCTTATCAAGTAAAATATTGGCAGCTATGCATATGCGACAAGGCAAGGAGTTGCTCATTCTCTTCTCCTTTCCCTTCTTTTTACTCCATCGCTTTTGGTATTGGAAACAGTTTCAATTTAGCCATTCGATTTGTCGTTCTTGCCACACTTGCCTTTGCTCTTCGGTCATGTGTAACTTAATTAGTTTCATTGTTTGCATTGTGGAGTGAGTGATGGACACAAGGGAGACAGCGACCGAAAGGGGAAAGGAGAATGAGGATTTATGGTCAATGATTGGTTTTTGGCTGCACTCCCTGTGTGCGTATGTGTGTGTTTTGGGGGACCAAAATATCTAAAGGGTGCAAAACGGGGTAAGCGGATTATTGGCCGAGATCATTATGCTCATTTTGGCACAACAATCGATATTGGTTATTAACTTGTTACTGCTATTGCTGCTGCTGCTGCTACTGCTGCTAATTAGCCATAACTCAAATTTAGCCTACATGCCTCCTGATAATAATACAAACAATATTTCAGGCCAAAAGAATTGCCAAAACTTTTGTCAATATAATTTAGTCGACATACAACAGTTTTTATTGTTGCTGTTGTTGTTGGTCTCTGGAGAGCAACTTTCAGTTAAGAGTAATGCATTGATAAACGACTCTTGTTGTTGTTGTTCTTGGTTGTTGGCACGTGACTTGAAGCCAACTTTTGTGTAGCACACACGTTGCATTTGCCCATGACGCTAATGTTTGCCACCGTTCACCACTTTTTTTTTTTGGTGTGTGCAAACACTCACTTGCCCAATTAGTCAATCAGCCAGTCAATCAATCGATACACTTGAATATTTTTCTGACCTACACTGCATCACTCTGTCAAAACTGTGTCATTAGTCAATCAACAGCAGCAGCATCAACGGCAAAAACAACAAATATCGCGGTCTATATGGATGTGGTCCATAGTCGGCAACAAGTTGCCACAAATGGATCTTTTTTTGCTGTTATTGCTCTTGCTATCGATGATGATGCTTTCGGTCATTTTTTTTATGTGCAGCTCGTTTAAAGTTCAATGTTTGAGTTCAATGCTTGCTCTGCTCTTATTGCCTTCTTTTTGTCTACTTCATTTGATTTGTTGCTTATGGCATTCATGAATGGAATTGGAATTGCATTATATATTTCAAGTTGATTATAACAGGTTTTACTAAAGGTTTATTGGCTTGCTCTGAGTGCGTAGCCTTGGGTGAACAATTACAAAAGGAAGA
The DNA here is from genome assembly GCF_023558435.1 of Drosophila sulfurigaster albostrigata. Lineage (NCBI taxonomy): Eukaryota > Metazoa > Arthropoda > Insecta > Diptera > Drosophilidae > Drosophila > Drosophila sulfurigaster. The sequence continues at coordinate 25,694,780 of NC_084881.1, forward strand.
TAGACAGAATTGATAACTCGTCTAATAAAAAAATAATAATATGAAGAAAAACGGTATTTAAACCAAAATTATGTTATTCAAAATACAAATTTAAAGTTTGAAAATAAGGTTATATAACAGTTCATTGGCCTTCATAAAGAAGAAACCAAAAACTTTGATGACTCGCTTTATGTTGAACTTAAAAATGAGTAATTTTAAATACTTTCAATCAGTTCATTCAATTGAATATTAGCGTAGTTTCAATAAATTGGCTTGGGAGGTGAATTCAAATAGAAGAGATAAATATTTGATGTCGCGTTCACTTGTGAACTTAACAAATACAAAATTGTGAATAAAATACAAGTTTAAAACATATTTTTTGGTTTTTAAATAATAAATACGACATTTTAAAATAAAGTTTACTAATAGTTTTTTATTAATTTGAATAAATAGCGTTGCAAAGACGATTCATAAAACGAAACAAGAATTTGGTGACGCGTTTTATAATTAACATAAAAAAGTGTTTTTATTTCCATCTCAAATATAAAAATATATTTTAAAATATCATAAAATACCAGTAAGAATACCATATAATTCCAAAAAATACTATTTGAAATACCTTGAAGTACCAAAAAATATAGCACACTATTCATTTATATAATTGGGTATAAACTTGTAGCCTAGGGAGAACAATTTAATCAAAAGCAACAGCATTTAATATCAATTATAAAAAACTATTTTTAAATACCAACAAATATCAAAAATACCATTATAAAATATAGAAAACTATCCATGATTGCTTTAATAATTAAATTAAAAAATAGTAGAGAAAGTAAAATGAAATTTTACACCATTTTAAAGTAGAAATAACTAACAATTTAATCATTTTTCCATTAAATCACATTTGCATCACTAAAAATTCAGACCAATTTCACTTCCATTTATCTTGTAACTATTCCCTAAATAATAGTGCAGTTGTGCCCCAAGTCCAATCTCTTTTGTCAAGCTATTTCCATTGAAGCAATCATTATATTATTTTCAAATCTTTATTACGAAACTTTGTTGGAATTATTGATGCAAACTCGATGTTTTTGACTCTAGCATACAATAAGATTTGCTTGAACAGCTTTTGAACATCAGAATTTCGATAGAAAAGCATTTAAAATACAAATACAGAAAGAAGAAAGGGAGAGGGAGAAATTTGCATTTGTTGCTTAGCCCAACTACTATTCGAGTCAATTGTCGTGTGCTTAAAGTTGTGTTTTTGGCCAGACAGAAATCTGTGCCCATGTCATGTCTCATTTCCAATTTCATCAACGGTTCATTGCTTCTACAGTTATTCTGTTGCTTTGACAATGGGCGTGTGTGTGTTGAGTGTCTGTGTGTATGTGGTGTGTGTATTTTTCTTGGCATTTGTCTTTGCCGAAGACATCGAAAATATTTTTGTATTTTGTCGAATCAATATTTTTGGGCGTGCATAGATTTTTAATTGAATTTTGTTTGTTGTCTTTCGTTAGTTGTTGCTGACGCACAAATGCCAATGCCACAAACACACGCATGTGTGTGTAGGTGTGATTGTGTGTGTGTGTGTGTGGGTGTGTTGGTATGGTTGCATTGCATATTCAATTCTCGTCATGTGCAACTTGGAACATCGAAAGGTCTTAACTGATTTGCAATGCGATTGAAGTTCAATTTATGCGGCCTGAAAGCCAAAGAAATTAGTTTTGCAGAACATTGGCAAAAAACTTCCATTTGTTGTGTGAGTAAACTCACATTTTTTCCTTTTTTTCTTTTTTTTTTTTGTGTAAGCCAAGTTTAATCAGTATACTGTGGCTTTTCTCTGTCGGTTTGTCGGTTTTTGTGAGTAGAGACACTTGGGGCAAAAATAAATTTGATACGTTCCAATTACTGAATCATGCAGTCTACTTAGTAGCTATCTAGCCAACTGGCTGCATGGAAACTACAACTACGATGCCGATGTGAAAATCATTCAGCTGGAAGACTGCACAACCGAGTTAAGCACAAAAAAAAAGAACAACAACAGAAAATACCAGAGCGAGAGAGAGATAGAAAAAAAATGAGATATATAACATGAAATGAGCAACACGAAAACGAAACAAAACGAACCGAAACTGAGGCCAAAAGCTAACCAAACGAAACGCAACAAATTAAAATCATTGTAAGAAAACATGAAAAGAAATTGCTGGCGAAAATTTTCACTAATTAATCAAAAAAAGAAAAAGAAAATAGGCAAATGTGAAAAGCTTACCAAAAAAGGCAGCAAAATTAATTGGAGATGACAGCCAAATGTGACACTCAAAGAAGTTAAGCTGATCAACAAATTCAAAGAGGAAAAGCATTTAAGAAATAATTTTTTTTTACATTATTATTGCACGACCAAAATAAGTAAACAGAATTACAAAAAACAACCTATCAGGAGCTTCATATTTCCCTTTCACACAATTCATTAATTCGTTGCTCCTCAGATGGACTTTCGGGTTCGATATCGGATAACATCTTTTGAGTTTCCTGTGCCAAACGCACCAATGTTGTCAGATCTTTTTCCAGGCAATCGATGCGTTTCTTTTGCAGATCGATGACAGTCATAAAGCGTTCGATCTGTTCCCCACGAGTCAGGGCTAAGGCACGCCAATAAGCCGCATCGTTGGTCACATCAACGTACTCCGACATCGATTTCGTGTGGTTTAAACGCTTCTGCAGCATTATCACAATGTGCACCAAGAGACGAAAGCTAAAACGTTGCGGAGTTGCGATAACTTCAGCTTCATTCTTAATCGTATTCACTTTTAGTTCATGTGGTTCACCAAAACTATGCTCTGCACTATTTTCAATCATTTCCTTTTGTTTGTGTGCGTTTTCCATTTTGTTTAAGGATTAAAATAAAAGTCTATTTCTACTATTGAAATGCCAAATTTAGTTAAGTTTTTTCTTTGTTGTAAAGTCGTAGCCTATTTCTTTATGAGTTTCTCCATATTTCAGACGCTTTCTCAATAATAAATCAATTAATGGGCAACTGTAATTCGTTTGTAATTTCTCTTCTTTTTTTAGCAACAGTTTAGCGGGAAATTGCTTAATTTAAACCGTCTTTTTTTTCTCGCACAATATTCTCTGAACATCTTCGTTGCTTTTATAGTTGATTTTTATCATAAAACTTTAATTGTTGCGCTTGTTACATTTCCGGGCAGGCGAAAATTTCTTTTCCCTTCACTACTTCTCTTCTCTATCTCTCTCTCTCTGTGTTTATTTCTCTCTCTTGTTGTTTCTTTAGATTTTCACCGTCGTCGCATCTTGAAACTTTTATGGGACATTAACAAAACACGAAATCTCTTGGCTACGGCTAATTTCCTATACAACAGCGGCAAAAGGCGAAGATTTTCTCTAGGTTTAATGAGCTGACAGCATTAATCGCAGTTTTAAGTTTTTGGATATTATTTTGATGTTCCCTTTGGGGCGCATCAACATTTATGCGTTGTGCGATAAGCGATGATTTGTCGTCTCTTTCTTAATGCAACATGAGATACCCTGTAATTTCCTTTTGCAAAACAAAAACACAAATTACCGCTATCACTTGACATTCACTTCCAAGTCTCTGGCTACCCAGGGGGTCCAAAATAATGTTGTTGTTCACTGTGTTTGCTACTTATCAGATTTGCCTGTCAATCAGTTAGCCAGAATTTACATAAGCCACACGGTAAATTTTGTGCAAAAACCGTTGAGTATTTTAATGGCAAATTTATGTTCAACAAATGTCGAACGGTCAAACAACAATGCACAAACTCTGTGTGTGTGTTTACAATGCACTGCGGGGAAAACGGCACAAGATGCAATAAATAAATACATTTGCTCGTAATTTATCATCAATTACAGGCCGAGGTCGACACACAGAGAGATATAGAGAGCGGAGATGTTCGCCAGATGATTTGGCCTGCAGGTTAATTGAAAATCTCACATGCTGCCAGGTAAATCAGCCTTTCTCTAGCTCTGTCTATTGCTGTCTCTATCTCTCACAGCTATCATCTCTTTCCTTGTGTATTTCTATTAGACTTCAACTTTGTGCGAGTTGCGCAACTTTTGAGGCTGATGATGAAGCTGCGAGATGCCACAAAAAAGCAGAGAGAAGCACAAAAGAAAAACCAAATTGCGGCCAAAGCAACAATTGCAAATTGTTGTGTAGCAAATGTGTTGCATGTGCTTGTGTGTGTTTGTGGCATCTTCAGCTGCGATGGGGCAACAAAGTCACATGGCAAAAAGCTTCCTCCTCTCTCTCTGTCTAGGAAAACTTACTGCTGGTTAAGTAGCAAATTTGATGCTGTTGCAGCTGTCAGCTAACACAACTCAACCCGCCTCTTCCTCCTCTTCTCAGCAAACTGATGCAGCCTTCATTTTTGGCTATGGTTGAACAAACAAGTTTGTGGCTTTTGCTCAAGTCGCCCAATTTGCATGGCAAACTCAATTAAATAACCATCATTTTGAGCACTTGCCAGCGTTCTCTTTTTCACACATAACCCGAATAATTTTGACCAACAAATTTTTGGTCTAAAAGCAGCAGCTTAGCTGCCAATTTTCTCACCTTTGCTTGCGCCACAAAAGGCGTCTCTAATTTGAGTTAATTAAACCCGAGTTTGCAGCAACTTTTACAACTTTCACATAGTTTTAATAAATTATTGAAGACTACTTATTAATCTTATTGAGTAGCCATCCAATTGCCTTTCTTTTAAACAGTTTAACAATAAATGTGGCATCATTATTTATGCCAAGTGCATTGCAGTTGAAAACAATCAAGGTGCCACATTTGCAACAAGCTGTGTGTGTGTGTGGACATGTCAAGCACAACGCTGATGACCAAAGCTCTGTTGAGTGTAGCCTCAATCTGTTTGACTTGAAAATATTATCCTTATTATCCTTTGGCAGTCTTAACTCTTGCTTTTTGCCACACACAAATGCACATGCAGCTGCAGTGTTGCAGCTGTGGTTGTTATACCCACTATTTATAGGATAGAAAGGTATTATAACTTGGTGTGTGCATGCAGATATAAAATATAAACATATATTTTTGATCATCGTCAACAACCGAAAACGAATAGATCTCAGAGACTATAAGACTATGGTATGTTTTGTACTGTATGGTATATTATGAATGTCGTAGAATATCGATGTACCAATTATAGTCGTTGGTATATTTCACTATTATTCCGGTACATTAATTGAAATGTCTTTTTTAGACATTCTGGTATATTTTAAACCACATAGTATATTATCAATATTGAGTAGTATAACAATATACTAATTAAAGCCATTGATATTTTTCGGTATTTTTTCAGTATATTCATTGAGCTATAATTTTTATTTGACAATTTAGTATATTTGGTTCTTTATAGTATATTTTGAATGTAGTAGTATATTGATAAACCAAATAAAGCCTTTAGTATACTGTAGTATCTGTTCTGGTATATTTTTTACACTACGGTATATTTGGAATATAGTAGTATATCAATATACCAATTATAAACTTTATTAATTGAACTATGTTTTTGACAATCTGGTATATGTTGATAAACCAAATAAATCGTTTTTGCACTATAGTATTTTTTCGGGATATTAATTGAGCATATTCATAGAATAATACTATAACATTACCATTATTATTACGTATCTCTCAGTCGAGCAGACTTGACTGTAGCATTCTTACTTGTTGGTGTTGTTTCTGGGTGGCAATTTGAAGTAACTGCCACAGAGGCTGCAATAAATTGCATGTTGCATAAATAGCAGTAGTACTATAGTAGTAGTAGAAGCAGCAGCAGCTGTTGCATGCAACGTGTGTGTTAGAGTGTGTCCAAATTGCCACTGTGACTATGACTGTGACTGTGACTGAAGTCGCTCTAACGTTGCCACTGCCACTGACTCCGCCTCTGCCATGCTCTGCTCTGCTTAAGTGCTTGCAACTGCCACGGCCAGTGGTTGTTGTGGTTGCCACTGCTGCTGTCCCGCGTTGCAAGAGATCTTCATAAAATATATTGAAAGTGCTTGGCATAAATTTAAGGTCTCGCCCTGTCTCTGTCTCACTGAAGACAATGCTACCACTGAGTCTCTGCCTCTTCAGAGAATCAATTAAGGCCATGCCACAAACTAAGCAGAGCTGTTGATGAACTAACGCCACACACAACTATCTCTCTCTCTCTCTCGTTCTCTCTCTCACACTTTTTGTCGATATTTTCGGGCACTCATTAGAGGCATTTGTATCTGGGTATAATAATAATATACTCGACAATCAAAAGTTACTCAATTCGGGTCATTCATTAAGGCACAACTGAATGTCGTCATGCAGTTTGAAAACTGTGACTCATTCGGCGCTTGAAAGAATGTTTTCATGATGATGTGGCAGACACACAGACACAGACAAAACACAGATGCCGATGTACGATGTGAAGGGCAACGGGCAACGGCAACGGTCAGATATAGATACACTCGCATTCGCGCTCACATTCACATTGGCATAAATATTGTAAAGATACATTCGATTGCAGCGCTCGAGCACAAGAACAATAGCGGCGACAAATTGCCAAATGTGCGCATCCGCACATAAACAAAAGCCACATGTGCGTACAAAAGATACACAGCCATAGATACAGTAGCTACAGCAGCTACAACGGCTACAGATACAAATGTATCTGAGGCCGAATGTGACACGTCGCATTCTAATTAAAGCAAACACTTCTTGCGAATGATATTTGCTTATATAGTATGTAATTTTTATTACCACGCTGATGTCAGTTCGAAATATCAAGTATACGCAATACACACACAATTTACCAACTAAAATATTGTTTATCGCAATAAGCCCATTTCATTGCAATTAGCTTTGTTGCCATGGGTCAAATTGCGGTTGAATATGTAACAACCGCACTTCGACCGCATTTACCGCATTATATTGACCAATATTTTTGTAGAGTTGTTGCAAATGATATTTATTATTTAATTTAATTGCATTTTCGTCGCATTTTGTGTTTAAACAGGATTTAACCGCAGCTTAGCCACAGTCAATGAGCTAAATTAATAGCAGGTTGCAAAAACATTTTTAAGCTCAACTTGTTTTCGTGTTTTTGCATTCCAGATTTTTTAACTTTAAGGTCGTTGAACACAGCATTGTTCTGATTTGCTGTTCTTGATAAAATATCTTAATGAGCCATGCCTTAAAAACGGGAGGCGACACTTAGAAGTTAGCTATTTAGAAAACTGACGTAAGTGCACTGAAATAGCAAAGCAAATTATAATAGATGTGTTTACTTATTTAAAGTTTATCTGCACTTGAAGTTGACATCAGAAATACAAAGTATCTGAATGGTCGCAAGAGTAGTTGCTTTGTTTTTAAACAGTTAAAATAATTAGGAAAAATAGAGTACTAAAAAGTATGGCAAGCGACTTGATTTTACAATTGATATTATGATATTTATTATAAAAGTAATATTACATGTAACATTCTAAATTTTGCTCTTTTCCAGACACAAGTTTACTGTTGTCGTTAGTGCAGTTTCCAATTAAAACTTTGTTTTTGAGAATAGTTGAAAATTATGCTGCTCAAGTGTAAAGCACATCAAAATTGTAACCAAAATATGTTTATGACATTAGTTTTGTTTAGAAATTACAAATTAAAGTGTCAGTTTAACTTAAAAGCTCAAATCTTAAACTAGTATTAAGATTTTGTTGACTTTACTTATTGTTACAAATTACGAATTAAACTATCAGTTTAACCCTTTCATAACTTATAACCTTAAAGCCTAGACGAGAGCTTAAATGTTGCTGACATTAGTTATATTTATAGGTTACAAATTAAACTTGTAGTTTAACCCCCAAATTATAAACCTTTAAATCCCATAAAAGCTATGCAAAAGCTATACAAACTAAACTGATTTTGTTGACATTCATTATATTTATAAATGACAAATTAAACTCGAAGTTTTTATTACTTAAAATCCCGAAGAAAAGTTAAGATTTGCTTGATACATAAATCACAACTAAAACTGTCAGTTTAACCCTCTCAAATTTACTGCTTTAAATCCTGGACAAGAGACTTGCTTTGTTTAACAATCGCAGAGACATAAACTAGACACCATAGCTTGATCCTAAACAAATTGTTGTTTCACTCAAAGAGTAGAGTCCAGCTATCTCGGCGGCACTTTCGCTGCTCCCCTTTATCCAAGCATTTGCAAGCGTTAACTTAATTTTGGAACGTCAAGAGGTTTTTATAGGCGCTCTTTGAGCGTTTTTATGCGCAAGGAGAGCGAGAGAGAGAGGGAGGGTGGAAGAGAGTGGACCACTGGACTGTGAGTTATTCGCTGGAGTTTTGTTGTGGCACAGTTGCGTAGTTTACGCATTTCACGACATCTGCTTTATGGAGTGCATTTTAGTAGAACTCTTGAAGTACGAAACGAAAAAAATAAAAAAATAAAACAAGAGGGACGTTAACAACACTAGCAAAACAGTAACAACACTATAAAGCCAAGTTAAGATGCCGTTTGCGAAGTAATCCGGTATATGACCCACATAACTCGAAACTTCACTTCAACTCGTACCACATTTCATTCACGAGGGCCGCTCCAAGCATTAAGTGTTGAGTGTTCAGTGTTGAATGTTGAGTGTTGACTGTAGTACGCCCTCTTTGTCAACCATCGCTGCTCTTCTGGCCATCTCATCATCATCGTTCCCCCCCCCAACTCCGTGTGCCTTTGTGTGCAGTCATCACTCACTTAACGTGTTTTGCGTCATAAAGTTCAAGTTCATTATGCCAACAAACAAAAGCAAAGTCAAAAAGCCAACTACAATAACAAGTTAAAACAGTCCGTTAACAGTCAGTCACAGTTTGTTGGAGGATGGAGAAAGGGGGGAGCGGGGAAGTGCGCCCACCGGGCCAACAAAAATTGTGAAGTACACACTTGCAGCGATTACACACACTCACTCGAAGAGATACCACGAAAAAGCGACGAGAGGAAAAAAAGTGAAACCATCGACAATAAAACACAGCACAAAGCTGCTGACCAAATAAAGCAGAAGAAGATACAAAAGCAACAACAACTACAGCAGTAATATAATAACAACAGGCAAACAATACACAATGTTAAATAATTATTATTTAATGGCATTTGCATTGCGTCGTTTAAGCCAGGCCGACAACAGCACAACAGCAGCTGCTGGCCAAAGTTAAGAAACATTTAAGCCGGATGCACATGAATTGGCCAAAAGGTTGCCGCAGTCTTCGCAAGCGATATTCGCACGCTTCCCCATCTCTCTCTTCCTTTGTTGCTCTTTTTTTCGTTTTGGTCATGTTGACATTTTAACTTGTCTTGGCTTATTTCGGCTTCTACCTTTCGCTCACGTTGCTTCGCTTCCTCCTCCCCCACTTTGCATGTGCTCGCCATTTAAATGCCAGCGCTAAATGTCTTCGAGATAATCATTAAAATACAAATACAATAGCTACACAAAAATAAAAGTAAAATAAAATTAAATAAGAATAAAGATACGAGATAAAACACAATTAGCTTGCAAGTGAAAGTACACAATGGAATAACAACAACAACAACAACTATTACAGCAAATCGAACAACTTGAGAAAGTCACAAGACACAATTCAAATTTCAATTCGAATTCGAATAAGCTTCGTCTCCTTCTTCTTTCCCCTTTTGTCAAATCGTTCACGTTTTGTGCATGACCAAGAGCTGACACTGCTCCCTGACTCTCTTTCTTTCTTTTTTTTTCTCTGTTCGGCTGCACTTCTCTCCCTTTTTAATCCCCCGGCCAATAAACTGCACCAAAAAATAGCCAACTATAGCCGCGACTTTTGGCCATTTGAGCCACTTAAGTAGTGGCATTCACCTCCTGCCTAGCAGCTTCTCCTCTTTTTTTTATGGCATACCCTGGGTGTTGAAAGGCCACGCGGAAAGAGTATATTAAGCGTAGGCGATGAATATGGCATTTATGGAAAGAAATGTGAGATTGAGAAATTTGGTTATATCGATAAGAAGTTGAAGTTTTTGAGACTTGATTTGCAAAAAGTTTGATATGGCTTGGAGAAGGTATAAATCATGGAGAGGATATACAGAAAAAAATCTAAAAAAGGTAACTTTAAAAGAAAAATATACTAAAATTATCTATAAGCTGAAATTATGTTAATTTAAAATGGTTATAATGAGGTTATAAGGTATAGTAACTTGTGTCCTAATACTTCGAATAAATCTCTGATAAAGTATACTTAAAGTATATTAAAAATACCTAATATATACTAAATACTAAAATACTACAAACTATACTTAAGAAAAATAAATGTGACCCCTTTTAAATAAATAAAAAATTTCCTAAAAATACTTTTAGTATATTTTTAGTATTTTAATATTTAGTATATATTACATATTTATAATGCACTTTTAGTATGTATTAGAATAGATTTACTTAGAGTCTTAGAACATTAGTTAATCGATAACCTCTTAGTATATCATTTTTAAAGTAATCTTTTTTTATTTAAATTTGATCAGCTTTAGATAGTTTGATTTTTAGTGATCTGCATTTTTGTATCCATAGCTACTATTCTTTTCAAAAAGACATCAACTACCGCTTCAACTTCAACCAAAGGGTATCTGTTAGCCGCTTATTTCAGGCTCATCTCGTTGCTTCTCGTATTGCTGACGCTTTTTGCAGCTGTGAGCTGCCGTTTTTATCGCCGTTGGGGCAAGCTTTGAGGCTGTGTCTCTGGCAATGTTTTTGCGTATAGTTGTGTGTTGTTGTGCGAGTGTAGTTGAGTGCACATAACTACGACTATATCTATGTTTTATGTGAAGGTGTCTCTGCAATAGTTTGTTGTTGTTGTTTTGTTTTTTGCTCATATTTGGTAGCACTTAAAATTTTGCACTGCCAGCATAGCAACTAGGAGAGCTGCTCATCGCTTTAGTGAGAAAAGCAAGAGTGTGAGTGAAAGAGAGAGAAACAGAGCTGAGAGAGAGAGAGAGAAGTGCTTAAGACTGGGCGCAACAGCAAAAGCAGCTGTTGGCTTCGAATAAGTCGCATATCATTCAATTAGTTGCATATCTTATTACACAAATTAGCTGATTTCAACATCCGTCGCTGTCTCTGTCATTTTTTCCGCTTCTTTCTTCAGCTGGCTGGCACATCAATTGTCTGTCTATTAATATTGAACATTTTTTTTGTCTATTCATCATTTGCTATTACATCAAAAATGACGACAACCAAAAATGTTGACAAGAAGGAAAGCTACACATGTTGTTCGTAAGGGGAAAATAGCGATTTCAATGTCAGCTTCAGCTGCAATTAAAGTTGTATAATAAAGAGCAAAGAGAGACTTTTTGGAGTAGAGTTTGTTTAATAGTAAATAAAACATTAAAACTTGCCAAAATAATCAAGATAGATAGTATCTATATATCCATCTATTAGATACACAACAGCTCCTTCAGCTACTCTTTTAACGTGTATAAAATAAAGCATTTGCTGTTGAAGGTTTAACTCCTCTTTTCTGCTAAATTGATTTCCATTTATTTCGAACAGCAAATTCAGAGAAAAAAAACAATTTCAGTGGTTACACGCAATGTTAAGAGGATTAAATATAAATACACTCAGAGAAAAGCAAAAAATATTGACAATATTTGAAAGAAAAAAGCAACTAAGTGTTTCAAAGAAAAGAACGCATTTTTTTCAAGTGCATGAACCTTAGAACAATTGAATTCGTTTGCTCGAAAATCCTGTCTTGGCAAATGGCAAATCGAAAATCGTATTGTAATATGTAAATACAGATAGAAAGGAAATGCAAATGAATTTGTACTTGTTGTGTTACAGAGGAAATTGAAAAAATAATAGCAATTGTCAAAATTGTGTATTTTCTAACAAACAAGCCAAAGAAATTGCAATGTAATTGTAAAATGTTTGCATGTTTTTCCCCCAAACAAGCTCATCACGTCTTCAATGTTTTAGCATTTAAAAGCCTCTTCAATATATTTTAATCCTTAGACTTAAGTCAAGTTTGCTCCAGAGTATTTAAAGTTTTCATTTTTGTTTAGCCTGTTGTGTCCTTAACGCAGCTTTGCCTTGACCTTAACGCTTAAACGAAGCTTCCGGTTTTATCCCACAGACATTTCCTGGCAGCGCGTAAACATTTATCTCAATTCAAGCAAAAACTACAACTTCTGCTGCTGCTGCTGTTGTTGTTGTTGTTGTTGCCTTATCTTTTGCCTTTTGGCCAAAGACATGACAAGCTGCTACAGCAGCAGCGGCGTCCAAACAAGTTGTAAAATAACAATAAAAATCAGCGAAATGAAATTGAAAGCGATGCGCGAGCAGCAAAGAAACAAAAAAAAATTGAACGAACATTAATGCCATATAATAATAAAGCCCATAATAATGAGTTAGAGGGGGGAGGGTAATGAAGGGTTTGAAACAGATGCGGAGATGGTTGGTTGGTTGGTTTGTTCGGTTGTTGGTTAGAGTTCAATAAAAATTATGAAGCCAAGAGCTGGCGCGACCTTGTGAAGATGCGTTGGATTACGTTGCGTAATCGAGAGAGGTGGCCAAGTCAACAGCTGGCAAAGTGGAATTGGCAACAGCAACAGCAACAGCAAACGAAAACGAAAATGAAGATGAAGATGAAAAATGAGCTGAAGAGGAGACGAAGAAGAGGGCAAAAACTGAAAAACCGGCTGCTGCTGCTTGAGCCGGTTAAGCGAGCTTCTTTAACTTTTGTTTTTGTTTGTCATTACAGTAGTCGATCGAATTGTTGTTGTTTGTGTTGTTGTTGTTGTTGTTGGCCACTGAAATTAGTGAAACACAAACAAAAAGGAGGCCAACAGCTAGCGTCATCTGCTGTCCGACCACCCGATAAGCATCTTTAATTATTCATTCTAAATCAAAGCAAGCCAAATGCCAAATGTTGTCTCTCCCATCTCCAATAACAAAGCCAAAAAGTTTACTTGATTTTACAATCACTTAAGAGGGGCAGTCAGAGGGGGGAGGGGCACTGTCAAAGAGCCTGACGAAAATGTTAATTGCTTGTGAAAGCTACAGAACAGAGTCATCTACATCGTTGTAGTCATCGTTGTAGTCTCAGGGCCACATTCGACGATAAACTTGCTAGCAGCGTCTGCCGCAGCACAAAAACCTAAACTGGAAATGTCTCTTCGATTCTATTCGTTTTTATTGAACAAAAGCAACAAGCAACAAATATAACGACTACAACAACTAAAAAACGCCAAAAGGAAAAAGGCCTGCGGAAAACCAGTTTCTAGTTTCAAGAATTTGTTTTAATTAATTTCTGTAGATTCGAATATTGGTCAAGTGACTTTGGAATAAATGTTAAAGGCCTAGAGCTTGTTTTTTTTTTTTTGGGTGGAAGCAGGTAAAAGCGCGTGTTAAGTGAATAGTCGACGGAGAAATACTCTGTATTAGCAAACAAATTTGATTATGTAGCGACTTGTTTCGCTTTTAATCATTGCTAACCAGGCGAAGGTTTTTTCAGTCAGTGATTAAGAAATCAAGTAGTGTTAATTTCAATTATATATAACCTTTTTTTAATAAATAAATAATCGATGCTATAAATGTATGCCTATTTTAAATGCGGAAATATAAGCTTAAATAAATTTAGCTCAATGACATTTTAAAACTCGTATTAGGAAATAAGCAAATATCAAGATAATCTTAACAAAAAGCCAAAGGTCTCTGCAGACAGTGCTTTAGAAAAAAGTAGAAAAGTATTATAACCGTCTGATTAGATAGAAGTTGTCGATATTATTTAGGAAGTCTAATGCAATGTGGTCTTAGTTGCTTTGGCTGACAATTTGGTATATTTTGTACCTCATGGTATATTTTGAGTGTAGTATTATATTAATATACTAAATTTTGCATTTGGTATATTTTAGCACTTATGTGACATATTAATTTGGCATATCTTAAGAATAATATACCAAATATAGCATTTTGGTATACTTTAGTATTAAAGTGGTATATTAATTCGGTATATTTTCAGTATAATATAGCACTGTTATGCTTTCATAAAAATGGGTAGCGGGCATCTCACAGTCGAGCACACTGTAGCTTTCTTACTTGTTTCAAGTATATATTACTAAGAAACATAAATAAATGTTATCAAAAGTCATCAAGCAAATAGAATTACAGACATGCAAACTTATCTTTTTCAATAAATCACTTATCATAAGCAAAGTGCAAAAAAGCAAAAGTGCTAAAGGGCAGTTTAAATAATAATAACAATATAATTTGATTGAGAGCTTAATTCAATTGTTTTATAAATGTGTTAATTAAAGTGCAGCGTTCATTGAAGAAGAACTCAAGTTGAACACTTACTTTAGAGCTCCGTTCTCCACACAAAGTAGAATACTAACTACTAGAGTTAGTCTGTTGAAATCTCAGTTTATTTGATATTGGCTTTCGTTTTCAGCACGTTATATTGTCATTTGGGCATCAAACAGAGCGTAACCGAATGTCACGCAATGCGCAGCACTCGACTTGGTTTTTTTTTTGCGCCAAGTTTCTAGTTTTATTATCGCTCCTTTCCCCTCGCTCTCAATGATATGCAGCTTTGACCATAAATCGAATCGCCGATGCGTAAAGTTATTTGAAACCATTTGAGTTTGAACTTGAAATTCGTTTCGTTGCGTCGAGAATTTTTGCTATTTCACTCTCGTAGAATTTCCATCTTATTTTCCTTTTTTTTTTTGGCATAAAAAGTTGTATGTAAAACCTGATTTAATGATGTGCCCCATTTTTGAGTGTGTGCGAAAATTGAAATTTCAGCTTTGACAAACTTTTGAAAATACTTGCGAAGAATTTCCATATTTGATGGGCAGACATTTGCATATAAGCAATAAAATTTTACGATTCCAAGGCAAACACACAACTCGGAGAGTGTGAGTGTGAGTGTGTGTGTATTTGTGTGGGAGGAGAAGATATCAAATGAGTTGTGTCGAGTTGATTTGAGTTCACATACATACACATAGAGAAAAGTATCTCGATTGAAAAGTAGTTTGCACATGTTGATTTAAAATCTTTTCGAAATAAACTTGAAATAAGATTAAAATAAGATTAAAAATATCAGAATTTTTATATTTAAATTTAACAACATTTGATTTTGATTTTAGATTTTGTCTTCTTATTGAATTTCAAGATTGATGGATCCAGAATTTTTATAGAATTTTCATTGTGATTTAAAAATAAACCTTCTTGGTTAAATTTAGACATCATCTTGATCCAAGATTTTATTTTTGATTCTAGCACATTTTTTTCTTTCTGTGTAGCTTGGGGTCTCTGAGACGATTGAGATGATGAGCGCTGCGAGCTAAGCTTATGTATTACTCAGCACATATTATTTATGATTAATCTGAAAAGATCTATGGGCATAATTAACACCCCGTTGTTAATGCTGAATTCGGTTGATCAGAGTGCGATTATGCTTTCATTAACACTTGCTGAGCGAAGCGTAGCCCAAAAATAACTTTCCCTTGAATGGGTTGCAGATGTAAGGGTATTTATGTATGCTTAGGAAAGTAGTTCAAACTGAAATAGAATAAATATGCAGAAAGGAATTTATGCAAATAAATGCGAGCTCATAAAAATGCTCCTTTTGGCAAACTTTTTGGGCAAATCTTTCAATTTATTTTTGGTTTAATTGCAAGCTTTGTCTGACAATTAAATTATTTGCTGTCCAAAATTGTGTTTTTATCTTTATTGGAATATGTGTGTGTATGCAAATAAATAATTCATTGAACATGTGCTTATAAATGTATAACTGTATAAATGGCATTCATGGCAAAAAAAAGACAGCAAAATAAGTTTATGGGTGGGTCAAACATCTACTCGACATGAAGGTACACAAAAAGGGGGGCAGATATATAATATATATACGTACAGAGTAGAGAGCAAAAGGTTGCATTTGATATCTGTCACATAAAATGCATACGTGCGCAAACGAATAAACATTTATAAAAACCAGCATGGGGCAGAACACAAATTATTTATAATTCATGCCATGCTAAATACCCTTACGTAGAGTGAGAGAAAATGGCACATTTTGATAAGAGTGAAAGAAAGTTACTGAATACATAAGTTCAGGTTAAATAGTTATACAGGTCAGTCAGTAAAATTACATTTTACATGTTACCCATAGGATGGGAAGGTATTATAACATTGTGCCGGCAGGAAATCGGGTAGAACAGGCAGAAGGAGGCATCTCCGACCCTATAAAGGATGTATATTCTTGATCAGCGTCAACAGACGAGACGATATGCGAATGACGGTCTGTGCGTCCGTCTGTATAAGCACATAGATCTCAGAGACTATCAGAGCTATTATTCTTTTTTCGACAGATTAAGTTTGTTTTCGATTTTTGCAACGCCGCAAATCGATAAAAATCGTATAATAAGCGATAGAGTCTAGAATTTTGGTACAGACAATAATGATTATTTAAAATTTGGTTGCAATCAGATAAAAATTGTATAAGGTATTTAATACAGACTTTTGTTAGTTGCTTTGGCTGACAATCTGGTATATTTTTCACTCGATGGTATATTTTTAATGCAGTACTATACACAATATACTGCCATTGCTTTATTGTAGTATTTTTTGCGGTATACTGATTCGGTATATTTTAAGAATAATACCGCACTGTTTTGCTTTTATCTAAAATGTTTTAGTATTTTTGTGGTATATTAATTTGGTATATTTTAAGAATAATACCGCACTGTTTTGCTTTTATTCAAAATGGGTAGCGAGTATCCCACAGTATCCACTTTATACCACCAATTCAACAACAGCTGCAGCATACTCTTTCGCTCGTAAGAGCATTAAAAATATGTCAGTATTTTTTGTGCTTCAGTAAATGGAAGTGATTAAATTGTGCATGTTTTAAAACTGTAAATTATTGTTAAAAGCTGTAGGCAACAAAAAAAATGTTCGCCCGTAGGCGCCATTTTGTTGGCACACTCACACACTCACACCTCACGCTCATACAAGCGCAACCCATGCATTCACACACATACAGACACTCACTCACGCTTTTCCATTGAGAGCAGCCCACATACACGCAGGCAGGCAGACGGGCAAAGCAAATATAATGAGTGTGAAAAGTAATTCAATAATGCGCTGTTAATTACACTTTTGATCTCTGCAATGATTTTTTTAATTGAGTCAAATAATAATTATATTTTGCAAAAACAAAAAGGCCAAAAGTGTTGAAACGTTAAAGGACACACAATACGAAAGCCGATTATATTGATAGCCATGTGTGAGTGTGTGTCTGTGAGTGTGTGTGTCGGTTGGAAAAGCACTCAAAGCTTTTTTGGCTGACCTCCAGCAGCATCAGCATCCGAAGCCGCAACCTCACCACCAAGCAGCCACAACAGTTGCAACTGCAACAGCAGCAAAATGAAATCATTTTTCCACATAAACTTGATTTTTATTTTGGGAGAAAAATGCAGAAAATGCCGGAAATGCAGTTGCAGTGATTGAGTTTTTCTTCTCAGCTGCAGATTTTTGCCCAAAAATACACAGAGTATTTCTCTTTCTCTCCCTCTCACTCTCTATTTGTCTTTCACTCTCTCTATCTCTCTTTCACCAGCAATTTCTATTTCATGTTTTAATTCCCCACTAAAATGCATGTGCAGATTATCTCAAGTCTTTTGCCCAGAGTTTATTTATTGCACATTTGATTCCCGGTTGCGGATTAACTCAACATTTTTTGAAGATTTATGAAGTGCTTCATGAACAACTTTCGAGTGGCCAAATTGCAGACTTATCTCTGATGCAATCAAAGCCTTAGCAGCAATCACAAAAATTTTTGATACTATAACTTTGTTTCTTTTTTTGTTTTTGTGTTCGTTAGATTAATGACTGCCTGAGTTTGCTAGCAAATTAATATTGTACTATATTTATCAATGGGATTTTTTGTTTACAATTGCAATTTAGTTGTTGATTAAGAGTTATCTTCAAATGGTTTCATCTATCTTTTAGGATTTAATTCACTTCTGTTTAATGTTGTTTTCTAGCTCTTATTACACTTCCTTCATCTCCAAACATTTGAAGATTGATTAAATATTTCATCGACGTCTCGCAAACCTATGTAGCATAGACTGTTAACTTATAATCTATATTCAATATTTAGTTGTTGATTAAGAGTTATCTTCAAATGGTTTCATCTGCCCTTAGGATTACATTTAATTGTCTATAGTGCAATTCCTTTCAACTCCTCACTTACTTCCTCAAATTTCTGCTCAAATACATTTCGACATCTCTCAAACATATGTAGATTGATAACCATCAATATTCGATATTGTTTGATTGATTATAAATGATTTCTGCTGTTTTGCTGTCATTTGAGATAACTTCATAAATTGCCAAACAGTGTTTACTTAATTGGCAACATTGTTTTTTCTTATTGTGTTCCATTTTTTTTTTGCATTTAAGTGTATAGAGTAATGAAATTTGCATAAATGAGTGCGCAATACTTTTTATCGATAAACGATAACGATAACAATGGCAATAAGGATTGGTCAGTTGGCTTGCTCTTATTACTGGTGGGTCATAAGACTACAGACGACAGACGAACACCACAATGGAGCATTGCCAGCGGATGACCCAATTTACCTTTTAAATTACGCATACGTCGTGTGTGCAACTGTCACAACTGTCAGCACTAAAAAACAGAGTGTTTAATTAAAAAGAAGACACAAAAAGCAACGGGCAAAGCGGAATAAAAACAACTCCAAAGTGAGGGAGGGAACACGACTAAGAGATACGCTGTAAAAAGGGATTGAATTCATGTTACAAATATGAATGAGAGAAGGGAACAAAGTTAGATTTCTTAAAGAGTCAGAAATAATTAAAAGATACGCTTTTATTAAAGGGTTGAATTAATGTTTGAACTGTAAGAAACAAAAGCAAAAGAGTTTGCAATTGCATTTCTTTAGTGTTTAACTGAGCTACCCCTTTTAGACTGTATACAGGGTATAAGCATAAGCCAAGCAGCGATACGCAGTTTTGTGGGCGGCATAGGGCGTTTCTGCACTTGCTGCCAACCGCATATACGTGCGGCTAATTATGTGCACAGCAACAGAGACAGAGACAGCAGGAAATAGAGAGAGAAGAGAGAGAGAGTATGGCAAACAATGAAAAGACAGGTAGTTGAATGTGGTTGCTGGTAAATAATTACTATGCACGTTGCATACGCACACTTTGATGATCTATGGACATCAAGCGGAAGAGGTTGAAACACAAACAACGACAATAATAATAATAGCAGCAAAGGAAATATGTTGAAGAAGACAGCAAAGAGTATGAAATCAAATTTATAAATCAATTTGAAATTGGGAAATCATATATATGATACGTATGTATGTGCTTACCTTTTCGGTGCTGGACTGAAAGTAATAGACCATTACGAACATCCATATGATGCTGACGAAGACGATTAATTTGATGTTGCGACGCATGTTGAATTTCGAGTTTCACTCTCTTTTTTTTGTTGTTAGTATATTTTATTCCTACGGACGTTACTCTTGTTGTTGCGGTTATTGTATTTGTTTGTGGTTGCTTTTGTTGTTAATGTTGCAGTCACAGTTGCTGTGGTTTGATTTGGCAATAATAATTCACGTTGTGTTGTATTTCACTAAATAAAGCAGAAACAATATTTGATTAAATCATTAATTATGCACAACAAGCACGTGTTATAAATTACAGTACTTAATTATATAATTGGAAAACACTTTAATCCTTTCAGCAATTCTCTTATATATTTCTGTTTTTTCGCGCTTTTTATTTGTATTTTTAATTTAATTGATTTGATTTAATTTCAAACAATTAATTAGTCTCATGTCGGAAAGTGTTTGTGGCTTCCGCTCAATTGTCACGCAAAAGTTATGCCATAAATATGCAAGTGCATATTTATGAGACGTAAAGCGTAAAGATCAATGCAGCAGTTGTTTACTTCATTATTATTTTACGCTTCGTCTGATGATGTCTTCATCAACGCTTCGATTGAGGTGCTAATTATGTTTTAAAGTAGTTCAAAGTCGAATTGGAAAAGCGAACAATGATAATTATAGCAAACGATGCCGAGTAAATTAGACGTGTCTGCATTATCACAAGTTTACGCTTCTTAACATGAAAGATATTTTCAATTTCCCAAAGAATTTATGCAGTTAATTATAGGGCTCCTTCCTGAGCTATTGAATGCTTGAGAAAGTGCCAATGAAACAAAGAAAGAAATCGCAGCGTGAGGTACAATATAAGCCATGTCTTAAATGTGATTTATTTGTTTATGAAATGCGTCCAAAATATATAATCAAATATTTTCTGGGAATAATTTGTATCGTAATTTACATTTAGTATTTTTGCGGTATATTTTTATGGTATATTTCACGACAATTTATGGAAATTTTGAGATTAAATTATTTGTAGTATTTTTGTGGTATATTAATATGGTATATTTTGCCATAATTTGTACAAACTTTGAGAATTTTAGTATTTTTGCGGTATATTGATACGGTATATTTTACCATAATTTGTACAAACTTTGAGATTCTTAGTATTTTTGCGGTATATTGATATGGTATATTTCACCATAATGTGTGCCAATTTTGAGAGTAAATTATTTTTAGTATTTTTGTGGTATATTAATATGGTATATTTTAAAATTAATACCATACAGAAATCGCAGTGTGAAATACAAAATATGCCAAGCGTTTTATCGGTAAACCTAAATGCGATTTATCATTTTATCAAATGCGTCAAAAATAAATTTAAATATTTTCGTGGAATAATTTTTATCAATATTTGTGCAAAATTTCAAAGTACATTATTGTTGCTGATAAGCTAGCAAACTATTAAATATATTTAACTGCAAATATTAGCTGCATTTAAACGTTGCACTTTTGTCGATTTTCTCGCTGTAACTAATTCAAGTTAATCGCATTCTTATCGCTCATACAAATAACTTGAGGCTGATAAGCGACGCTACTTTTGCAAGTCAAAGGCACAATTTATCACACAAGTGTTGTGGCCAATAATTGGTTCATTGTCAAAGCCACTTCACTTCACTCTCCACATACGTTATTATTATTACATCACTTGTCCGTTAATAGACTTCATTTTCGATTCAAAGTACTTCATCGATAGACGAGTTTTGTGGAATTTATATATTTTTTTGGGTCTTTTGGGAAAAGTGAAAGTACTTCACAGCTGACTAATTGCTATCGTTATGATTGCTATTGGTTTTGGGTTTGTGTTGTTTTGTTGTTTATTTTGAGGCAAGGGCACAGCTAGCAAGCGAGCGGGCGAGCGTGTGTTACGCATACGCAACGTGGTACACGATAAGATAAGCACAACTTAATCGAGTCTCGACTTTGATTTTGTTTTAATTTTGTTCCCCAGTTTTTGTTTGTTTGTTGTTATGTGTTGCAGCTGTTTCCACTGGCACAGTACATTTTTTATGGCAACACTTTTATAATCACAAAAAAACGCCGGGAATTAGCACACACGCGAGAGAAAGAGAGACAGTGAGAGGGAGAGAGAGAGGCGCAAAATGTTTATAACTTTATTACTTGTGCTGTTTATGATTGTATTTGACATTTATATTGGTAATGCATTTACCGTTTTGTTACCGTCGTCGTTCTCTTGTTATTATTATGATAATGATTGCAACTCTTAGTTGTTGTTGTTGTTCTTGTTCTGTCACAAAAAACTGACGCGCCGCGAGTCGTTGGGACGCGTTGCACGCGAGTCGCGTGAGTCGCAAGCTCAGAAAACACCAGACACTGAGACACTTAGAATGAGAACGCGCAACAACAGAGAGCGAGAGCGAGAGGCGAGCAGCGTGTCAGCGTCGGCGTCGCACACACAAATGGCCAATAAGCGCTGCCATCGCGTATATTTTATGCTGCCAACAGCATGAGCAGCAACGGTATTTTTCTCAGCTGTGCTTTGCGTTCGCTTCAAACACAATTCAGTTGCGTATAAGAGTTGCGTTCGCTGTCAACTTGTTGCGAACATGTTGTGTGTTCGATGTTGCGAGCAAACTTTTGTTTATCTTCTTGAAACTTTTTTGCGTTGCGTTGGCGGTTGAATCTAAGTTTGGGCAGCGCCAGAGTCAACGTTGCGTATGCGTCATATTGCATAGAGCTACTTCGACAACACACAACACACAGGCTGCATGTTGTTTACCTCTGTTGATTGATTCGATCAACACCTGTGCCAGGCAAAGTCTTATAATTAATCCTTGCATAATAAGCTGTGACCCGAGAGGCACGTTTAACATGCATGTAGCAACAGTTCATTATATATACCAGGTAGTTTACGGTGTGTATAGAGAGAGGGTATTATGATGAACTGCCTAAGGTTGAAGCTCATAAAGATGTATATTACTGAGTAGCATAAGAACATAATTTATATGTTTAAACTACTGATTGCGGGTCTAAGCTGCTTTGCCTAACATTTTGGTATATTTTGCATTCAATATTATATTTTTAGTGCAATACTATGTATGTTAATATACCTAATGTACCGACTACCGAATATATACTCTTTAGTATATTTTAGCGGTATATTGATTTGGAATATTTTAGAAGAATTACCGCACTGTCTTGTTTTTATTCAACATGGTGTAAATGAATATACTTTGGTATATTTCCATGTTTTGTGGTATATTTTAAAATATTAAACTCCACTGTTTTGGTTTTATTCACAATGGTATATATTTATATACCGAATACAGTCTTTAATATAATTTCAGTATTTTTTCGATATATCTTAAAATTAATACTTCTATTGCTCATTCTTAATTCAGTTAAGTACATATAATTTCTAAATTATGTTTAAAAATGAAAAAGCGTATCAAATCATCGGTAACACGAACATTTTAAGAAAATCTAAGCGTAAATATTTATTTCATTTCATTATTAGTTTAACTTTGTTAAATTGCATTAGTTTTAAGCCGTTTTGCATTTATCTATTGAAACTAATTTTAATAATTGTTCTGTGACTTTTCATTGCATCTGAAAAATTTCCATTTTAATAAGCTTTCGCAAAGCATTGGAATATTATTTTAATAAGCTTTTGCTCTAGTTTCGCTTGCGTGTGTGTGTGTGAGTGCAGACATATTCAATTAAACGAAGTTAAATATTCATTCAATTTGTTGGAATAAATTTCAATTATGCAAATTACTATATGTGTGTATTGTGCTGGAACAACAAAGCAAAAGGAGTTGCAAAAATTGTATTAAATTGAGATGTTGCCACGCCCCCAAATCCAGGATATTTGGGCGACCCTTTAGGGAGTTGGTCAATTCGAGTTTCGAGTTTTCTGCATGCAGTTGAGATAAATGCCAGCATTATTTATAAACTCACGCTCTGAGTGGGTGACTATGTGTAAGCTTATGAGCTTTGTGTGATGGTGTGTGTGTGTATGTGTGTGTGTGTGTGTGTGTGTGAGGGTGCGTGTGTGTGTGTGTGTAGTTAGCAAGAGCCATAACTTTTTAAGAGCAGCTGGAGCTGAACTGCAACAAAAAAGTGCAACAGCAAAAGGAGCTAAGCGAAAGCACAAATAGAATATGTAAGGATGCAAATGTTGATGAGGGTATAACGACTATGAAATACCCTAGAAAGTGCAGAGAATATATTTTTTATAATATGAGCAATTTATACTTTTATAACTTGTTGAATACTTTTACTTTCACACTCAAGTAATTATGGTGTACCATAAATAAGCAATTTATTTGGCAATTTCTTTTACGTTTTTCTCCTTAAAAATGAACTGCTTATTTTTACTACACACTTGCTAATTAATTTATTTATTTCTACACTTTAGTTAACTGCCAAAAAGAATGTGAGCAACTCTTAAAGAGCGCTTTCACATACCCTAAGCTGTCGCTTAACTTTTCTGTCTTTTTTTTTCTTGTTGTTGATTGAATTGTTGCAATTGGATAAACACACAGATAGAGAGAAAGAGCAAAAGAGCAAGGATGTTGGCCATAGTATTTTTGACCCCTTGCTGCCCGTTCACTTATTTAAATTGGCTTAAAAACTCAACGAACAACGAAACGGGGCAACAAAGTCATGAATATGCAGCAGCCGGACAGCAAAGACAGACAGTCGGAGAGTTGAACAATTATAAAAGTACACACACACATATGCAAGCAGTTAACTTGCAACTGACTCCACTTCACTGCATCCCTACCCCCTCCCTCCCTCGCGTTGATGAGCGGCATTCCATTAGGCGTAATTAGAGCATTTAGCAAAGAGAGAGAGAGAGGGAAAGAAAAAGTTAAGAAAATGCAACAAAACAGCGCAGAGACAGTTGGACATGCATATGTATGTCTCTCTGTCTGTCTGTCTGTCTGTCTGTCTTTCTCTCTCTCTCTATACATATATGCATGATCTAGAGCTGCAGCTGTATTTGTGTTTGAAAACAATTTAGCTGCAGTTGCAAGTCTCAACACAGCAAGTGTAGAGACTTGGCTCAAGTACGATAATTAAAAGTTGGTTAAATGTTGCATGAGTTGCAGCATCCTCGAACCTCGAAGCTCTGCCACATGGCAGAGCACAGAGCGCAGCTCAGCTCAGCGCACATTTGATTGCACACCATTTGCCAGACACACACTTTGTCTATGAGTGTGTGTGTGTTGTGAGTGTGCTTGTGTGTGTGTGTGTGTGTGTATGTTTGAGTTCACCTAGCCGTGAATGCTGCTGGGTATCTTGCAACCGCACAGCACATTTGGCAGTCAACCTCCTTCTCCTTCCACCCACCACATCCGCTGCCCCGCTGCTAACACATCCTCCTCCTCCACCTCTCCACTTCCCCTTCCCTTGCTCTTCATCTAATCCACACACAGCCTGCTGCTGCCCCACAATGTTGCCCCGTTTGCACTCTCATTACTGGCTGGCTTTTTCTTGCCACATCGTCGTCGTCGCCGTCGTCGCTGCCTGCGGAAATCAAAGTGCAAATGTATTTTGTCAAATGCGACAACTTTGGCGCCCATTTTGCGGAAATGTTGAAAATATTTTCCAGAACGTTTTCAAATTAATGCATAATTGCATTAGTCACTTCATTCTCCGTTGCAGTCGCCAGCTGCAACGTGCAACACCGAATTTGTTTGCAATTTATTAGCGTTGGGGAATAATGTGGCATCAGTCTATATGTAAGTAGAAGTATATTAGTCTCTTCCTCTCTCCTTCTCCTTCTCTGTCTCTCTCTCACTCTCTGTGTGTGCTTGGCTAATGTCTTGATGACAAGCGGTGGGTAAAGCTGATAAGTGGCGTTAAGTGTTATCGCCCTTGGCTGCCTTGGAGTCCTAGTTCTTGCCCCCAATACTTGCCTCTGATCTCTGCCTTGCCCCACTCTACTTGCGGCTTGCAAATTTATGGCATTTGGGGAATGTCTTCGAATTGCGCTGCGTGTTCTCTGCATTCGCTGTGAACGTATGTAAATACTATTACACATTCCCCACGTGGAATAGCCTAATATTCGAGTAATAATATTCAAGCCAGCAAATAATTTCGAGCATATATAAAAATGTAAATTGAGCCCTTTGGATTGTAATGCCAAATTGATTTGGTCGTATGTGGTGAAAGCTTTGGGAATGTCGCTAAATTTCGCACAGTTTGTTCCAAACATACAATATTAAGAATGTACAACTTAATACACTACTTTTGAAAAGAAAAGAACAAATTTATTTTCTGAAAATACTTTTTCTATACTTTCTCTAATAAAATGGAACAATAATATCAAGTAAAAAAGCTACAGTCGAGTGTGCTGGACTATGAGATACCCGCTACCTATTATGAATAAAAGCAAAATTGAGCGGTATTCATTTTAAAACATACCAAAATAATATACCGCAAAAATATTAAAATTATACCAAAGGTTATTTTGGGTATATTGATATATTATTACATGCAAAATATACCATAAAATGGAAAACATACCAAATAGTCAGCTAAAGCAACGAAAATTAAAGTATTTCTTATAAAACTTCCACAATTTTTATCCGATCGCAATCAAGTTCTCAGAAACTATAAAAACTATTGTTAATATTGCCTTCCACATTTTTTAAATGTATTTCCTTAAGTAAGTTCAAATGAATTAAGTTTACTTTCATTAATAAAACAAAACAATAATCAAAATATTAAAAACACTAATTTTAAAAGTAACAATTTTGAACACAACTAATTTTCGTATTCCTTAAATTTATTTCAGCTGGAATCTCAAAGCATAACTCTTCAATTTTGCAACTGGGTAAGTGAGAATTAATTTAATAAACTTGTTTACACTTTTGTTCACAATCTAATCATTAATCACTTGACACACAAATTATTTCATTCACAAAAAAATAATGAGACGATTTTTCAAAATTTAATTGTGCAAAATATTATTAAAGCAGCCAACTGAAAATTGTGCACAGTTATTTAAGCGTTAAATCAGTTGAATTATTGCCAAAAGGTAACTTTATGCTCATTCGTGTTATTCTATTTTGAGTGCAAACAATTAATGCATATTTTTTTAGTATTGTATAATGTTTAGACATTACTCCATTATGTTTGTCTATTTATAGATGGCTATAAATTAAATTTTTGCAATTTATTGTTGTGTAATTTAATATGTGAATGCAACACAATTTTAATTACAATGCAATTCGTGACACAGATTTATTTATTTATATTTATGCACATAAATTTGTAGCTAATCTTTTGGTTTATTGCGAGAACTTAATAAACTTTAAAGACATCAAAGTTTTCTTGCTAGTTTTTTTTTGCAGTGTATTTGTCACGCTTTCGAGTCAAGTCTTGACTCTCTCAATCAGTGTCTCCCTTTTGATTTGCATTCGCCGGCCTTGCAGCGTTCTCTCACACACTTGCATTTCCTTGTCGCCCTTTTTCTCTCCCTCTCTCAGTCTATGTCTCTCTCACTTGCTGTCACTCTCAATTGGCGCCTCGAGGGTAGCTTTTAGGTGACGGGCAGCTAAGCAACTGTCATAAAGTGCGTGTGGTTACATTTATGCACCCTTGTAGTATCCCCTTTCTCTCTTCTTCCTTTGCACAGCATGTCATGCAAGGAGGAATGGGAGGAGGGGGTTCCATCAAAACAAATGCTGTCAGCTGCTGTGAGTAAATTTTTGTTACTTTTGGCACGCAAACTGCAATCGCGAGACTCTTGCGACTGTTTGTCTGCCTTCGATTTTTACAATTTATCACACACACACACACACACATTCGCACACTCTCACACACTAAGATAACATTGATTTTCATTTTGCTTACATTTGAAAAACTAACAATTTGAACACTTTCTATTTATTGCAAACTTCCTTTTGCTTCCCCTTTTCACTCTTTGCTTTCTATTGCTTCTTTTAGGCGCACTCGAAGACTTTTTTCACGTTGATTTTGTTGTTGTTTTATTTTTTTGTTTTAAATGCACTTTTGGTGTTTATTAATGTTGTTTATTTTGTTGGATTTATAGCAAAAATATAATTTATGTTTGATTTAATTAGTTAGCTACGTTTTATTCTATATAACTATTTTGTTTTTCTTGCTTTCTATTTGTTTAGTTAATTAAATAACGCGACGCGACGCGTTTCGTTTGGTTTCGATTCGTTTCGTTTGTTTCACACACTGATGAAGCAAGCGAACGCAGCCCGTTTGCTGCTCTCTTTCTCCATTCCTCTCTCTTGTCTTGTCTCTGTTTTCGACTGGTTTTCGCTTTGGCTTTTTGTTGTTGTTATTCTTTTTCTCTCGTTGCCTTGCCTTCATGCTTCTTCTTGCTGCGATGAAGTAACTTTTCTATAGTCGCGCATTTCCGTGTTTTGCTACCCTTTTGCTTCCTTGTCGCAATTTCGCATCGCTCTCACTCTCTCTCTCTCTCAATCTCTCTCTGTCTCTTCTGGGGGTTGCTTATGCTCTTGAGAACGTAAGCTTTGCGCAAGCGCTAAACTTTGATGTTTACTGTTTGAATTTGTGAATACCGTTAGTTAAAGGAGCGCCTAAAGGGTTTCAACTGTTTGAATTTACTTTAAAGGAGTCATGGACGAAGTTTAAATTCAACTCTTTACATCTTTAGATATAGCATTTTTTCAATTTGCCACCAATAGTTATGACAATCTTAAGAATAACTAATTTTTTAAACCTATTTTTATGAAATTTTGATACATACTTATTTTCATAAAAGAATTATTTAAATCAAAATACTTCTATAGTTATTAACACAGAACTTCTTTAAAACTTTTAAATTGCGTTGGCTCTTTAACAATGATTATATCAATAGTTTTCTAAAGAGTATTATTTCTAATATGAAATATTAATAGTAAACTTTTAATAAACAAAGAGGTAGAAAAGTTGTTTAATAATTATAAGTTATTTATTAAAAGATATTATTTTAAAAAATTTAACTTCATTTTCTTGTATAATTTTTTAAGAAAGTTTTAAACTTAAATGAAAATAGCTCTCATATAAATTTGATCATATGTTTCTTTAACAGAGAATATAATTTCGAATAATCATTTTCCTCGAATTAACATTAATCTTGAATACTTTTGTACTTTAATATTCTTTTAAATGAACTCGTTTCACCTGTAAAATTCTAGGAAATTATTTGTTGGAATATTTCGAATAATCTCTCTATCATGTCTGCATTTGCATTCCGATTTCAAAGGAAACCATTTTCTCTTTCTTTTGACAATTCTCCCCCACAAACTTAAATCGTATTGTTTAGTTCGTGTAACGACTTGGTTACTTAGGCAACTCAGTGTTGACTATGTTTCAAATAAACCACAATATTCAATCCATAGCACTTCAAAGCATTTGCAGTTCGTTACTTGCTGGTATTCAATGTTAAACACTGATCCCACAATAATTTAAAGATAATATTATTTGTTAAGGCGTATAACCAAATGCTGTGTAGTTGATTAATGCCATATTTGAAATTAAGGATTAGGCTTGACTGCCTTGAGGTTAATTTTAGCGCAGCTTTTGTTTACACATACGCCCACACACACACACACACACACACAAAACAGAGTTTATGGGGAGGCTGTGTTAACTTTCACTTTGATAAGAGGACAACGCAGCACTTTCATTTCAATAGATAGCATAAATATCTATTAGCTCCACATGCTTGTATTGAAATTAATTTAACAATCCTTCTCTCCCCATCTCTCTCTCTCTTTCTCGCTCACATTCGCTCTTGCTTTTTCGGTAAAATGTGTGTGTGTGTGTTTTTGTCCTCATCCTGTACATATGTCAGTTTTTGTTGCTTCCGGTCGGCAGCAAAACCGCAAACAAAAGACTAAGACAGAAGAAATTTTGGTGTATGATTGCCGCAAAAACCGAGCTGACATTAAGTCCCACATTCACAAAAAGGAAAGCCAAAACGCATATTTAATCATATATACTCGGCAACTGATACCCCTTTCACATTATCTGTGTGTTTGTGAGAATATTCTCTCAACTTGCATGTCATTTATATGGATTATACACGAGGAATCATTAATTTTTGCTTTTTTTTTTGGTCGGTTGTTGGTTGTCATCGCATTTGACTTCTTGACGCTATTAGAAATTTGCATAAAATTGTTTTTGTTTTTGTTATTTGGGGTGTTGCTCAGGCAAAGAGGGAAGAGATGAGGAGGTTGCCACATGAAAATTAATAAGAAAAGACAACGCAGCCTTGGAATGTCGTCTGTTTGTGCTTTGATAAGAAATCAGTCTCCTTTAGCCAGCTGCTGTTGCTGCTTAAGATTACGATGATTATTATGATGCTCTTTGTTGATGAGCTCGTCGCATATACTTATTTATTTTTAGCCAACTCAAAAGTCTTAGCCAAAAAACCCTTGAGAGCAAGCGCATAACCATGCGAACAAAACCTTAATTCTTTTAAGCATATCTCATTGTCAAGGATGTGAAAGCTGTGAAGAGCACCTACGTTGCCTAGTTCACATTAGTAAAGTTCTCAATGAGCTTATTAAGTGCTGTTCTCTGTTCTGTTACTATAATTATAGCAGTTAGCAAAGTTATAAATAGGCTGCCTTGTCTCACGCTCCTGTTGCTTCTAATAATAACAATCAAAATTGATCCCCAGTTGCCTTGGTTTGGCATAGTTTAAAGCTGCTATTTGATTTATGGATCTTTGCGTTAAATTCTTAGGCATCGCTTGCTGGGATAATTTATTACAGTTTTCAATGAAAATATAGGTAGAATAGTTAGATTTTATTATCATTTTAATTGAAAATTGTATATTATTAAATTTAAATCAATTTACATGTTATTGCTGTGGATTTATGGCATTAGATTTGTTAAAAGACTTTCTATTTTAAATTCCTTTTTGTAATAGATTTTGAACAACCTTTTAATACTTTTTAATAATATTTTTTTAAATTTTTATTCATGTTATACTTATTTAATTAGATGTGTAGTTTCTTAACAATTTTTGAAAACTTATAATTTGATATGTTTTATGTGAACTATATTTTATTATTTGTGTAGTTTAACAATTATTTATATAATACTATTAAATTAGGATAATTTGTTAAATCTATCGATATTTTTTTTCAATTTATTATATTTTTATTATATGATATGTTTTAAGCCTAATAGTATATCGTATTATAAACCAAATATATATACTCAGTATATTTCAGTATTTTTTGTGTCGTTTTTTAATTATTTATAATGTTGGGTATATTTAGTTAAATCTGTTAACATTTTCTGTTCAATCTGGTATATTTTTACTATATAGTACATTTTAAGACTTTATATATATCGTATATCGTATTATAAAACAAATATATATACTCATTATATTTCAGTATTCTTTTGTGTGGTCTAAATCAATATTTAGTTAAATCTGTTGACATTTGCTCTTCTTTCAAGAAGCCTGTTTTAAATACTTAACCTTTAATAATGAGTAGACAAAAATCGTGCATAATTTTCAGCAATTATAAATGAAGTCATCTAGACTTGCGCCTAAGCGAAGAGCTTCAACTGTGCTTAGTTTTTAGTTGTTTTTAAAAGTTGACCCAGTTGAGTTGAAGTTTCCTAGGTCTGTCTATATGCATAATGTCATGTAGAAGTGCTTTATGGCCGTTGCAGCATATTAGTGCTAAGAGCACGACGGCGTACTTCCTCATCTGGTAATTGCAATATTATGTTGTACTGACAAATTTGGCCAAAGGGGTCGCTGAGAAACTGAGAAAACGGCAAACAAAACTGAAAACTGCACAAAACAACGAAACGAAACGAAACGAAAAAAAAAACTGAATAGGCGAATAACTGTAGTATAACTGGCAAAAGTAAAAAACTAGGAAAACGGGTTAATAATGCCATAAAATAGTAAAGACGACACTTTCGTGACTGGCCCATGCCGTCGGCATCGGCTGCAGCAGCAGCAGCGACAGCAAGTGAGCCAAGTTTGTTTGCTCGTCGGTTCGCTTGGGGTTTGTTTGTTTGACTGTCGGAAAGTGAAAGGCAGACAATGCAATGTAACAGCACCCGAGCCAGTGGTTTGGGAAGGGGTCAGGGGGAGGTAAGGTGCACAACAAAGGCCAAAAGCATGTCGTGGCATTAATGTGTGATCAGCAGTTAGCTTGTTGCAACACACACAGAGCAGAGCACAATACTTGTGAGCTGTTGTTACAGGTTCATTGACACACTGCATGCTAATAAATTTGTCATAAATACACTTCAAATTAAAATGCATGCCACACACACATCTCATCCTCTTTCTACCTTTAGCTTCCCTCTTATGTTATGTTATGTTTTTTGCCAGCCAGCTGCAATTGCCAGTTTCAGTCTCAAGTGATGATTGTTTTTCACCGCGTGCATCAATCACAAAAATGCGTTGCATTGCATTTTCCGCTTCTGAAGATTTTTCATGTCATTCACTTGTCACATCATCATCAGATTGTTATTTAATGATGCGAAAAGCACTCGAACTCGCACTCGCACTCGCACTTGCTTTCGTCCTCATGTACTTACTATTGCATTCAGTCTGCATTGCACTCACAATTCAGTGTTGCACTCGCACTTTCTGTGCGCTGTTTTTCATGTCGTTGACGCTGAACGTGAAAATATAATTGCATTGTAATAGCTTAATTGGTATTTATGGTCTGGACATTGTATATATCCCATATAATTACACGTTCGTACGTAAGACGCCCCATTTCGAATGCGGTCAATAATCGTATTTGCACAAAAACTTAAAGCGCCAAACGAGCGTCGTTAATGTGCATACCCTGTAAAATGTGAAGTGAGTTAGAGAAGGTTACACAACTTTCAAATTATCGACGTTATTTATATGGCATGTACTTTAATATGGCATAAAAAAAGGATGGACAATGCTTTTTTTTTACTTTATGGTATATTTTAAATGTAATAGTATATCTTTATACATATTTCAAGTAAATTTAAGTATTTTATGGCATAATATATGGTATTTGAAGATTTTAATTTATTTAATATATCGATATAGTAAATGTATATATTATATTTGCTTTATTTTTTTACTCTATGGTATATTTTCAATGTAATAGTATATCTATATACCAAATACATATTTTAAGTAAATATCAGTGTTTTTGGTATAATAATTTGGCATATTATATGTTAAGATTTTAATTTATTTAATATATCGATATACCAAATGTATATATTCAGTATATTTCAGTTATTTTTTGGTGTATTTATATGGTATATTTTAAGCAATATATCACTTTTTTCATTCATTTTAAAATGCGTAACGTGTATTTCACAGTCAAGCACACTATGTTATATATGTATTATTATATGTATAATATATTTAATGAATATATAGCATATTGTTACATCCTTACATTTCTCTTCACAAAATTCGGTATTAATTTATCTATCCTTTGCTATAAATCGCATAACACATAAAAGTTTAGTTTACCCCTCAGTAAAATTGTGATTTCTAGAGCATATTTCATGCGCACATTCATCGCAATGTTACCGTTTAACAATGCACCAAGCATTGGCATTCGATTTTCATTATTAACGTGGAATGCCATTGCTGTTGAACTGTGATTGAATGAAAAATCATAAATGTATTTATGCCACCAACAGGAAAATGAGCGCAAAAACCCAACCAATAGCTGACAAGGTGTAAAAAGAGCAGGATTAAAGGATAAAAGCTCAAGCTTAAGGAGCACAAAAGAAAGTACAAAATGAAAAGTAAAATGAAAATGAAAATAAAAATTATAAGTAAAGAAACGAAGAAATTTTTTTGTCATAGATTGAGCTTCTTCTTGACTAGCTAGATTTAATATTGGAAACAGATAATTTTACAATATTTCTTTCGTGTTGCAAGCGAATATTAAACAGCATAAAGCAGGCTTTAGTGGCCATTTAAATGGTGGTAAAACATTGTGATAAATTTGACTGTAAGATATTGATAATAAATGAGGTTGGTGTAAACATTTTTGAAATATATTTTATGCGATATTTTGCTGGTAGTTTGGCATTGCAATTTGTCGTCATTAAAATGAGTTGAGTTGGGTCAAGCACTTAGTGAACTTTGTCGCTATCTATTGTTGGCTTTGGCTGAGGTGGTTTGCCATTGCATATTGTTAGCCTTGGCTCGTTAGCCTGGCTAACAACGGTCACCCAACGACGCCGTTGTCGATGGCGATGGCGATGGCGATGGCGATGCTTGTATTATAAATATGCTAGCACATAATGCTAAAGTGCAGAATATTGCACATAATAATTTACAAGCAGACGCGAATTGATTTATGACAAGTCACGTACTTTGCTGGCAACGTTGCATAAAGTACCCCAAAAGAGAAGGAGAGAGAAAGAGCGAGAGAGAGAGAGTCTGTAACTCTCTCATAAGGCAACCCATTAAAGTCATTTTCGTGCCCCTTAATTTGTGTACGCTTCGAGTTGGAGTTAAGCAGCAGCAGCAAAAGCAAAAAGGAGAGGAGACGATGCTGGAGGATGGGGAGATAACTGAAAGTAATCAGCAGCAGCCTTTGACTAGATGACTGCAGGCTGGATGCGAGATACTGGAGGTCCATCCATTAGCATAATCGATGGCACTTTGTTTGCTTCGGCTGCACTTTTACAACAACTACAAAAGCGGGCAAGATTTAACCAGTTGCCAGTTACTCGACTATCTCTCTCTCGCACTCTTTATCTTGCTCCTGTTATCCTTGTTATTGTTGTTTGTTCGTTTGTGTCCATTGTTGTTCTGTTCTGGCATACAAAAGCATATTGCCCACCATCTTCTGCCCCAAGTAAACGAATTAATTAAGCATGTCACGAGCGTGAAATTCAAACAAAAGATTGTTTGTGCGCATAAAGAGAGTGAGCGAGAGAGAGAAATGATAAGAGAAAGAGAGGGAGAAAGAGTCGCCACAGTTCCCTGAACGCAGAGCATAACAAATGCAAACTGCAAATTTAATTAAATTGCATTTTTACCCAACTCTTCCGACGCGTTTCGTTTAACAACCAACTTCCAGCTCTATATAGGTGTATATAGTAATTGTATAAAGCACAATTCGTAGGTAGCCTTAGTCGAGTTAATATAACAATTAAGTTCCACTAAAGTTCGGATTTTAATTGTTACTTATTTGACAACGCGTTGCATTTTCGTCAAATGCAACACGTTAATTAGCTGCGCCGCAAGTTTTTCCATTTTCTAATTAAGTTTTTTTTCGTTGTTGATGGAAGAACTTGGAAGCAACTGGAGAATTGGGCATTCCTTCTTGAAAAGAAGTTTCGCGCTTGTTTATTATGTGAATTAAGTTAGAAAGAACTTTACTTCATATTTTGGGAAGAGAAATCATCAGAATGCTTATGATTATTTCGAAGTTGTATATAAGTTTATAATACAAATAATTTAAAATAAAATTTTAAAGCCCCAACTCCTTTTCTTTCCCTTCTTTCTTGAAAAAAGTCTTTAAAACGTCTAAATTGGGATAATCCGTATTTATTATTACTTCAAATTTGTCAAAGAAAAGTACTACTTCACAAGATGGACTGTTTTTTGAATCTACTAAAAGAGGGAGTATTTATTATTATTTAAAAATTTTTTAAATCAAACAAACTTTTGCTTTTTTACATGTTGAAGAATGGTTTAAAATTTGTAAATTAAAATAGTGCATCAATATTATTATTATTCTTTTTTTGTTTTTACCTCTCAGCAAGTTGAATATTTATTTAATATCCATAAACTAAAAGAGTGCACATTCATTATTATTTAAAATGTAATAAAGCAAACCACTTTAGTCTACCAACATGTTGTACTTTTGTTTAAAATCTATTAACTTTAACAGTGCATATTTATTATTATTTAAAATATATAAAATCAAACAAACTTTAACCTTTCAACATAAATATTATTATTATTTCAAATTTTGCTTTTACCTCTCAGCATGTTGAATCGTTATTTAAAATCTATAAACAAAAATAGCCTCATGGACATATGCAAATTTTGTGCTTACTATTTTCAGCTTTATAAGTAAAGAAACAAATGTAGCATATAAAATAAATCTGCTTTATTTTTGGGTAAATGTTGTGAGCAGACTTGGCAACTTTCGACAATGAAGTGACAATTTACAACGCAGTTCTTGGCTCAAGTTATTCACATTTGCATATCATACTATGTTAAATAGAATGTGTTGTCAATTTATTTGCCAGCCGAAAAAAAGTCCTTGTGCAGTTCTTTCAACTTGTGTCGAGCAGTATTTAAATTGAAACAAGTTTCGCTTAATTAACATATCTGAAGCAGAAAATGCATAATCATGGCCATTATCCCAGGCACATCGCTCAACTTACCCCAAACTTTGTCAAATTGGTCAGCTTGGTCAGCAATTCTGCGCGTTCCACGTTGACCTTCTGCTCGCTCCCTACTCCCCCTACTTTCCCCTATGGACTGTTGCTACTGTTGCTGCTGCTGCTGTCATTTCTCTCTGCTGGTGACTGCGACTGTTGCCAGTTGCTATGCAAATTTCATTTGGCTGCCTGCATTGAAGCGCGTTGCCTGGCAACTGTTCCCCAACTGTTCCCCCCAAAGCACACCCAACTAACTCCCTCGTCGACCCCTTTTTCGACCAGCTCGCTTCTAATCCCAAACAGAAACTAACACGAAGGGGGGGGGGAGGAGCATGGGAGGGCAGCTGTCATATTGGGCTTACATGACAACGACACAAATTTTAACTAAATTAATAACACATAATTTAAATATTTTTGGCGTACAGCAACTAGAGACGTCGACACTGTCAGCTGCATTAACACCCAACACAAATACACACAACATAACACAACATACACACACTTACAAAGAACAACATGTATTCATATCTAAAGCCAAAATATTGAAGCCAAATTGTAAACAGTCAAGCAGACATATCTCTGACATGGCTATTTGTTATTTCAGCATTACAATTTCACGCATTCTCTGCGCTCTCTCTATCTGTCTCTGTAAAATTATCACATGTAAATTCAACATCAACAGCAAATTCAAAATTTTGATTAAACAAATATTTTGCAAGCCCATTTAAAAGTTAGGAACCAGTTGGAATGCGAAACGGGAGGCAGCAAAGGAAGCGCACAATTTTCGATTATGCATATTATAGACTAAAAGTTGTCACATATTTATGTGAGGTATATGTGGGAGAAACACTTTCAAATTCTTATATAATATTCCACATATTAGCAACGGAAGAAATAGACTTTAAAATGCTCAGTAATCAACTGTGAAATACGTTTAAATTTCAATTCAATTTCTATATTTCATACAACATAAAAGCTGTAAATATAGAATATAAAATATTGGATATAAATTGATTTACAGAAACAAAAATTTAATTCCAAAAAGAGAAATTGAAATTTCAAGCCTTATAATACGGACAACTGTGAAATACTTTTAAATTTCAATAAAATCACATCTGTATTTCATACAAAATAAAAGGTATTCAAACCAAAAATCTTAGTTCAAGATTGTTTTTTAAGATAGATAAAATCTTAAATCAAGATTTGCAATCTTCTTTTCAACATAGTGTTCTATTCTAACCATTCTTGAATCAAGATTTGAGTCTTAAAATAAGTTGTTTTTAATCTTATAATGTAAATGTAGCATTAAAATCTTAATTAAAGATTTTTTCAGCTTAAGAAGCTTTTTTTATGATCGAAAAATTCTTAAATCAAGATTTTCAGCCTAGATTATTTTCTTTTTGTGTTCAGAAAGCAAAATACTGTGAATTAAAGAATGTCTATATTTTATAAAATATAAAAGTTTTAAATAAGAAATATAAAATAGTTGGTGTAAATTGATTTACAAAAATAAAAGTTACAAATAAAAATGTTAAATTTTCTTAATTCAACTCATTTTGCATCATATATTTTAAACTGCTTATGTTATTTAAACCTTTTTTAAATGAAACAATTCCATTTCAAAAAGAAGAAACTTATGCTTAAGTCAACTTAGAAGATTGCAATTCGCTGCTAAATAATGTACCAACTTTGTTTGCTCCATTTGTTGCCCCAACTCTAAGCGACCCTCTTTACAATATTTTGCAGCCACAGGGTATATTAATATCAATTATAAATAAACTTCCTGCGAAAGGAAATTTACATTTTATTGCCACGAAATTCGCAGCAATTTTCATATCTGTGCATATCCTGTTCAATTTTCAAGGCTTTTGTGTGCAGCTTTAGAATGAAATTTATGAAAATAATTTCCATACACATGTATGTAAAATAATCTTTAAGGTAAAAAGGTCACAATGGACCAACACACACACTCACACAGAGGCAAGTTTATATATCGCTATGTGTGTTACGCTGTTACATAAATTGTGGTCACTTGTGCCTCTTGTGGCAAGCCAAACGTGCAACGCACACGTGACCAGCCGCCGCTGCTCTAATAATAAACGGGACAAGGCACAACATTGCAAGGATAATGGCAATGAGTACCGTCGAGTCCAGCCCCAAAGACTATTTACTTGAATAGATTGGAATGTGCCCGGCCCCCTTGCCTCTTCATGTATAAAGGGACTCGACTCGACTCGACACATTCCCAGCTGACCACTTTCATTTTTGCCCAGCTTTGAACTGAGCTTTGAGCGCTGCTCATTTCATTTTCAGTGTTTTCGCTCTACTCATTATCCTTTGCCAGGGACTTTAGCTTGACGCTAAATTGCGTTCTTTGGCTTTGCCTTTTCAGCTGCTAGTTTTCTGTGGGGCATTTCTATGTTATGTGTAGTGGAGTGCAATTGTGGCAAAGTGGACAGCCCTCCATCAACGAGACGGCAGCGCTTTATTTGCATATTGGCAGGGCTAAAGTTACACAAAAGCATGCGTGGACCACATTGTATTTTCTCGAGCGTCTAATTGAAACTATAAGTTACAGAACAGTCAGAAAAAGCTGTTGAATAGAATTATAGTGGATGTTTAAATAGAATTCTAAATTCATATTATATATATAAATGGATAAGTGGAAGGCTGTCTCTTTTGATTAAAATTAAACATGACTGAAATGGGATTATTTTCAATTTGCAAATCCAATTGCAATTGGCTAACTAAAGCCACCAAAGTGCTGCTTTCGGGTTGTTAATTGCACAACTCTAATTAAAATCGAACTCTGACCTCTCAATTGGCTGTTATCAAGTCGGATAATCAAATTTGTCGTGTTGACAAATTGGCTGTGGGGCCCAAAGTTGAAGTGAAATGCGATTTAAATAACTCGAGAGTGCGTTTGGCAGAGAGCTTAATTGATTTGATAAGGAGTGACAACTTGTTTAAAACTGGCAATTTAAAGTCGGTTTGTTGACATTATAAAAAGCGACGGCTGAGATATCGAGATACCGCAAATAAAAGTGAAGAGAGCTTTAAGAGCTCTCTCTCCCTGGCTTGTTTTGTGAACTGGCCTTTGGCCAAGAGGCAGACAGGGATTTGTACAGATGACTTGCTGGGACGACGTTGCACACACGTTGATTTCTCTCACACGGATTGACAATTGAAATACGAGCCAAGTCAAATACGCTGTCAGACCGACATATCAGACACTGCCCTGTGTGTGTGTACATATGGTTGGTGAATGTGGCAGCCACAAAGAGACAGGCAAGGACATCAGCGCATAAATTTCATGTGCTCTGGCTCTCTCTCTTTCACTCTCTCTGTCTTGGTCTCGCTCTCTGTGAGTGGGGCAAACAGACAGGGCAAACAAACAAACGGCGCAAACAAATAAAATGCCAAGCACTAAGCGACGCCGCAAATAAGGTTCAAGGACAGTAGAAGCTGCCACCTTCCCCCTTTTACCTTCCGCACTTCCTCCCTCGCTTGCAGCAGCCACAATTTGTGCAGCCAGCAGCAAACGCCTTAGCTTGATGCTCGAATTTCAGTTTGAGCTCTGCATTTGCCACATGCACAAATTGTGGTCAACACTTGCCAAGAAATGTGTCTGAGTATGTGAGCGGGTGTGTGTGTGTGTGAGTGGGAGTGTCCTGTGTATGTGTGTGTGTGTGTCTTGCTACTCATGTTACAAAATTCATTTAAATGAAGTGATGCCTCAGACGTTGGTCAGCGCGCAAGAACATCACTCAAGCTTACGCTCTCCGTCTCTGCTTTTGTTAGCAGTTAAAGTCACGTATACGCCACGTTGAACATGGTCATCCATATGGCGCAGCTGTTGTACCAAACAATTTCGACACAATTTATGGCAACCAATTGACATAACTAAAACACACACAAACCGACAAAAAAAAATCGTTGTGTTTACCGCAATCATTTTGGTTTGAAAACGCTTTCGTCGCATTTTCACCAACTTTTCTGTAGCATACTTTTTGGGGCCGCCCTAAATATTGAATTGAAGCGAATGAAAGCGAAATGCTATCAATAATAGATGCAATAACAAAAATCAAAAATGCTGCCAACGTCCATCTTTTCTCACTTTAATATTTCTACGTGGGATTCTTTAGAGCATTGCGCAAATAAACTTATTTATATACACCCGCTTTATTAAAAATCCCCGAAAAACACTGAAGCATGAAAGCAATATTGAGAACACCAACGCTTGTTTGACTAGCGCTTAATGTGTAATCAAACGTAGCATTTTTTCGGTACTGTCACGCAATTCAGCATTCAAATGCTGCGCATAAATAAGGCAATAAATCAGTGAAATATAATACATCACCTGGCAAGGAGCAAAGCAGGTGGTCTGCTCTCTCTCTCTGGCGACCTCTCGGTTGATCCCCTAAGAAATTTCGAGCATTGGGGGGATAAATGGAAGAAGAACCTCAGATTTTATGCTGGATGGCATTCAACATTTCCATGGAGCCCCATAAATTATGCGTGTTTTTCGGTTTTAAGTCATAAGAAAAATGACATATTTTCTCGGTCGCAATTTCTTCTCGCACTCTCAGAACTTTTGGGCGGCATGCCAGTCGATGGCCATGGCCAGCCAGAATTTTATGCTTAGGCCAAAGGCCAAACATTTTTGCCATGTGGATTGCCCTTTTTTCTGGGCATAAAAAGTGGGGAGATTGACGCACATAATTCATTTGGTCATTCGCCATGAACATGAACATATACACACTCGGTATTTATGAAATTCATCGTCGTTGTTGTCGTCATAGTTGTATTTGCCTTTGCGCCAGGACAACGAAAACAGAAAATTAATTAAACTTCAATTTGGCTTGTCAAAAGCTGATTAAATACAATTTGTTCTATTTGCTCTATTAAATAAATAACACAAGGGAAAACTTTGAGCCATTCCAAACACACAATTTATTCTACAAGTTGCGCACAAAATGTTGACATTTTACTTACTTACTATAGACGAGTCGAATGGCATTATCATGGCAACAATTGTTGGCCAAACTTTGAGGGTAATTGAAGTGGAAATAGTCTTGTAATTAACAAAAGATACTATTATATTACGTTATAGTAGAGAAGACTGATTGCATGACTAACTAAAGTGAGTGAGTGATTGCTCAATAAAGTGCTTAGCGTGTGACAACTGGCAAAATTTGATCACTTCACAGTCTTTAGATAAGAAGCCAAGATTAATAAACATGTAAATGCAGTAAATCGATAAATAAATTGCCTTTTATGTGCATTTCCTTTTAAATAAATACTGCAATGATTTGTGGCCAAGAACGTTTTTTCTCTGTATGTGAGCCGGCTTTAAAAATATGCAAAAAAATGGGTGGCCTTATCAG
The DNA here is from genome assembly GCF_023558435.1 of Drosophila sulfurigaster albostrigata. Taxonomy (NCBI): domain Eukaryota; kingdom Metazoa; phylum Arthropoda; class Insecta; order Diptera; family Drosophilidae; genus Drosophila; species Drosophila sulfurigaster. The sequence goes on from NC_084881.1 coordinate 25,735,992, forward strand.
TTTGAAATATTTCTGCTTTTATACAATTTCTTTTTGGTTTACGCTCGACTGCGTTGCATATATTTATTGCCACTTATTTGCAGCTGAAAAATGCAACAGTTTTAATGCAAAAACACACACCTTCAAAATGGCACAAAAACGCTAACGGCCATCGCTCTGATCCACTCAAAGACAAACACACACACTCGCACACACCATCCCATGACACACACACACACACACACACACACACACTCATACTATTTACCAACTGTTTTCTTTACTAACGTACAAAAAAAGAAGCTAAAAATGTTAGCATTTTGTTCCACCAAAGTTTGTTTGCGCTTGAGATAACCGTTTTGTTTACTTTTCGTTACTCTTTTAAATGCGAACTAAAGGGTAGATTGTGACACTTTGTGACAATCATGTAAAATTATAATAGTGAATAATTATTCACTATAAAACATATACTATAAATAATATCAAAAATAAGTAAAGGTTATTCTTATAGCTCTGAATTAGCTACGATTGATTTTAGAACTTTTTCTGATCGTTCATTTGTGCAATTATCTTAAAACAGAAAAATATGTAATTCCAAAATCATTTTAAGCTCTAATTTAAGTGCTAATTAAAAGCTATAAGATTGATCTCTATTTAAAATAAAATAATAATGTTGGTATATGTTTTGCTATAAGATTGATCTTTACTCAAAACAAAAAACATTTTTTTGGTATATGCTTTTTCACTTTATATTTAAAATTTTGACATAGAAATACCCATATTTTTTTTTATGTATACAAATTTGAATTGCTTCAATATTCCGCTTTTTCTTTGGTTTCTAAAATGTCTTTTGCTGGGTATCAAAGTCGTTTTTCCTGCTCCCCAACGTTTTTCCATATTATTCTACTGTGTATTGCTTTCAGCTACAGTTTCTCAGATGCTGTTGGGGCTCACTATTTTTTTATCACATGATGTTTTAGTTAACATATGTGTGTTTTTGTCATGTGGACATGGGTTAAACGGACTGAATGCTCGCCAAGCATGGGACGTGGCAGCGTGAGTTTACACAGGATTTATTGTTTTCTATGTGCATTTTAAGCACACCAAAATCATTTTCAACAACAACATAAAAAAAACCACCTCTAAAACTGCTACTTGAATAGACACACACACACATACACATACACGCACGTGACGCGTATAACATCACATAGGCACTCTCTCTCACACACACACTTTTACACACTCTCGCACACACTCGCAGCATCCCATCAGCTGTTCACTGCTCAGTCCGTTGCTGTCAGTATGTGGCCATTTATCCTTATTTCGGTCGAAAAGCACTCGAATATGAACACAGACCAAAAAAAAGAAGGCAAGTGAAGTTGATGAAAAAAAAACACAGTTTGATTGACTTTCAGATACTGCGTACGATCTCCTGGCTTTTAGTTGACTTAATACATTTAAATAGTTTGCACAAGCTTATACTGATATTATTTAATTAAATATTTAAAATATCTTCAACATTAAGAAAATTTTTCATAGAATATAATATAATAGATATTTCGGATTATTTATACTATTTATTATTTTTAATAATATTTTATTGTTATTATTTAGTATATAAAAAATAGATTATGAATAAATAAACCCTAACTAGTTTTATACTAAAAATAATGCACTATTTATTATTTTTAGTATTTTTATGTACAGAAATTGTTAAAATTGTCTGAATATATTTAATACCAAAAATATTATACTTAAATATTATACCATACTATTATACTATTTATTATTTTTAGTATTATTGTGCCTAGATATACATATGTAGTTAAAACTATCTAAATAAATTTTGGTATTTTAAGTAATCCAAAATATCCTTTATCTCAAAAATCAAAATACCATTGCAATTACAAGGCTCTTCTTTCTTTTATAGCAAAGAGACAAAGGGAATTTCCAATTTACAAATATTTTATGTGCTTTGTTTTTAGTTAAATAAAAGCAAATAAATACGCTCTTCTTAGTATATTTTTTTCAATTTAGTATATATTTTATCTTACTTTACTTTTAATATATTTTAATTTTTTTTATAAATTATCCCAACTTTATAGAGCTCAACTATAGTTGATTCACACTTCATAATACAGGGTATTAACAATGGGTTCGCTTTTCTTGGGCACGTATTCGTACCTCAAAGAATTCGTGCAGCCTTGGGGGCGATTCAAGTCCGATGGGCCGCTGCTTGAGAAAACGTAGACTTAACGTCTATGCGCATCATTTTTTAGTCTCATGCTTCGAGGAGCGCAAGAATATTAAAAATTTGTGAAACGTTGCCGAAAAACTTTAAATTTGCTTATTATGCTTAACTTGCTGTCTGCTTTCTCAGTTCTCAGTTTCTGAGCTGTCTGTTGTGTGTGTGTGTTTGTGTGTGTGTGTGCTACCTGCTGAATGCTTTCCTTGCTGCTGCTGCTGCCTTCAGTGAATCGCCGTATTGCACCTTTAGTAGTTGCCTTTTACCTGGCTGCTTCTGTTGCTGCTGTCTGATGCTCTCAGGGTGGCACTTGAACGCATTTGCTCACTTGCCTGGCTGCAGTATCAAATAGCAAAACAGCCAAAGGAGAAGCTAAAGCATGAGGCAGTAGCATTCTCTATAGCATGACCCAATTTCCCGTTTCTGCATTCGCATGTGTATGTGCATGTGTGTGTGCGTGTCCTGTCTGTTACGTTTAACGACTTTCGAGTTCAAATTGTACAAAATTTACGATGCCAAGCATTTTCACACTAGCCAAAATTGGTATTTGTTTCCCTTCCCCCTCTTCTCTGCCCACACAATCCATTATTTTTTGGTTCACTTCGGTTTTTATTTGGGCAACCAATTGGCGCTTTGGCTGCCACTGCAACGGTTGCTGCAACTGCATCTGCCACAGGCTGTCGTTAATTGAGGCGGAGAGCGACACTAAAAATGAGCAAACACAAACATTGTGTGTGAGTGTGTGTTGGTGTGCAATTGTCTGGCATGCTTTTAATTCAATTGAACAACACAAACAAAAGTCTCGGACAACAGCAACAACGATTTGCTACAGCATAATTAATTTGCAAATATCGTGCAACAATAATTTTCATTTAGAAATTGCTTTTCTAAATGCTTTTTTCATACTACGCTTCAAGCGTAAGTTTTATGCTTATGAATGACTTGTGAAAAGTTAAAGAGCTTAAAAGTATTGCACACATGGGTGGAGATTATAAAATGTAAAAGTAATACACTAATTTATAAGTCAACACTGTGTTTGTGAAAAACATAAACTGTAAGACAAAATGTAGGAAGCATGGAAAGGATTAATAAATGACTGTGAGTTTAAATTGTCAGTTTACAGTATGAAACTCTACTCTTACACTTATAAAGTATTTATTTTGTTGCAGTGCTAGTTAAGGATAGATAATGTGGGAGGTCAGCTTAGAAAGATTAGTCAAGTATTGAATTCAGTAATATAATGAAAATGTTTTTGTATATTAAATAACATTGTATGTTAGTATGTTATTGCAGTATTATATAATACTATATATGTATGTAGTAGATTTTATACATGCTTAAACTTAGTATATTAGGTATATTTAATATTATTTAATGCCCCAATCAATAATATGCTAATATTATACATGCTACAAAATATTTAGTATTATTTAATACTGCAAACAGTAATAAGCTTAGTATACAAGCTACTAAATATTTAGTATTATTTAATACTTCAAGCAGTAATAATAGTATACATGCTTAAGCTTAGTATACAAGCTACTGAATATTTAGTATTATTTAATACTGCAAGCAGTAATATACTAATAGTATACAAGCTACTGAATATTTAGTATTATTTAATACTGCAAAAACACTAATATACTAATAATATATGTACATGCTTAAGCTTAGTATATAAGCTACTGAATAATTAGTTTTATTAAATGCTGCAAACAATAATAGTGGAAATTTAAAAGACTTTTTGTAACAAATATTTTTCTCCTTTAGAAAATTAAATCGTATAAGAAAAATTTATTAATGCACTATTTGAAATATTATTATTGATACCTTAAGATTAGTTTGAAATGAATTCAACACAATATCACAATCAAATTAACTTTTGCGCTAACCCATAAAATAAATTGATCAGCAATCAGCTTGTAACTAAAATTCCTACAGTTTTTCACCATATTCAACCCAATACTTAAGTGTTACTTCATATTTACCTTTTTATTTATCTCTCTCATATTATTACCAACCGTTTGTCGGCTATTAACTCCTCAAGAGAGACCCTCTAATGAGTTATTTACTTATGCAACTTGCATGACTCTGCAGAAATGCTCAATTTTCAAGATCAACAACTCTTGAGGGCAACTCGATGCCATTGAATAAGTACTCCACCCAAAGCATAATACAAATTATAATCAAAAGCTTGCATTGAAGCAATTGCTTCCAGTTATTAGAGACTCTCTTTGGGCATTTAATTGTGTCCGTTGTAAAGAGCTTTTTGATAAGCAAACAATGAAATGAGTTGAGAAATCGTTTGGAAAAAGATCAGCTTCCAGAGTTGAAATGCTCTGTTGGAGTACATAGAAGAGACGTGACTTCAAGTTCATTGTGGCAATTTGTGTGCAGAGTTCCCCGCGGAGACATTTTTTTTGTTGTTTGCTGTTGTCATTCCTTGGCACACTTTTGGCTAAAGTCTTGCACAAGCTTCGCAGCTCAAGGTCGCGCAAAACGCAGACTTAAATGCCATTTTAACGTAAATCAAACAAAAGTCAACAAACATACAAAACATACAAAAAAAACGACGACTAAAATAAATAAATAGAGAAGCGAGAAAAACGAGAAGAAGACTCGTGAAATGAATGCAACGAGTGGCAGTTGCATAATTCGTTCGTGCAAACACGATTTCTGCCAGCAGTAAAACACCCAAGCAACACCCCAAAATGCATCATCGCGAAGCTGACACCAGCTGTGGCGTCTCCACCCGATCCCCTCTCCACCCCTTTGGAAGCTGCCCGCTGTCCGCTTTAACTGCCAGTCTGTAGTACGTGGTTGTATTGCATGTGCCACACGTCGTCAAATATTCGTGTGGCGCATAAATCTTTTTCCAGTGTGCCGCAAAATAATTTAACTCTTGTCGAGCTGAGCTTTAATATGAAATGCAAGCGAAACCAACAACAGCAACGACAACAGCAACATCAACTCAACTACCGACAAAAACAAAAACAACTTTTGTGATTCGATTGCTGCTGCTGCTGTTGCTGCTTCACTCCACAATCACAACGACAGCAAAGTTGCAACAACTTCTTTAACAATTTCCGTTTTTCCCTATAGTATTGTTAGCTCAATACCCTGTAAATTGGTTTAAAGGTATCTTAACTAGCCACAAGTTAAGCTAGTTCATTGGTAGCAATAACTTCCATATTTATTTTTATATAATTCTTCTACAGGGTAACGCAAATTCTTGATATTCTTTGGCTCTGTGCCTTACGTTGTTGCCACTGATTCGACTTGACAATTAATTTGTCCTCATTCTTGAGGTGTTCATTAAACTTGCCCAGCACAACAAAAGAAAATGTCACAACATCGACTTTTGACTCGCAGCGGCAGCAAAAAAAAAAACTTTTCTCTCTTCTGTTTTCTTTATTTGCTCTTGTTCTTATCGATTGTTGTAAGTTTCTTGCAAAAATGTTTCTTGCTTTACTTTTCAAATTGTCTTAAATTGTTGACAACTTATTTTTTGCTTTCTAGCTCAAGCTCTAAGCACATTAAAGAATATTTATTTATTTTATTTAAATTTATTAAAGCCATGTGTATCGAAGTGTAAAGTTAGAAACATATTACGAGGACAAAGCTTAGAAGAAGTTGATGCGAACAACTCAAAGCTTACATAGAATTGTCCCAAATCAAGCCTCATCCCATAAGCTCTGTAATACTATATGTAGAATGATAAGTTGAAGTTTAATTTTAAAGTGTATGACTAGAAGATACGCTTTAAAATTGTCAGTCCAATATTTATCTGTATTTTATTTACTTGTAAAATTCTCTTTTATATAATATTTTTGACTCTTTTTTTAATTACGTGAATTGTACTCTCAACAAAAGAGTAATTTATAAAATCAATAATATTCAATATTGTGTTCTTTAAATAAGACCCTTTTAAGATTGAATTATTATAACAAAAATCATTAACCTGAGTACATCAAAACTTCTTTGACTTTTCTTAACAGAAATGAATTCCTTCTAATTGTTTTCTTATTGAAAAAGTCTTGCTTAGAGTTCCTCAAGTTTTAATGGTACTAACGACAAATAATTACCAATTACAGGGTATACAATATCAAAGTTAAGCACACTCATTATAAATCTACCTTGTTGTTTGTTAGTTGCTTGTAAGAATTTTCCTCCTGGTCGCCGCACTCACTTTTGTCCATCTCCAATGTTGATGTTTCCGACAGCAAAGCGGAAACTTTGTGCTTCCTCTTTTTCGGCTGTGGTCTTTGCCCCCTGACAAACTTTGAACTTTGTCAAATCCAATAAGCTCTGTGCACCTAAAAAACAGAAAAAAAAACAAAAACACAAAAAATAAATCCAAAATAAGAACAAATTTCTGGCTTTATTTCACCTACGAAAATCCCTCGGCAAACACACAAAAACTTAATACGACTCCAAGACTCAAATGCAGAACGTGCTGAGAGTACAAAATTTGAGTTTTAAGTAGATTTGAATACATTCAAGAATCGCAGCGAATTGTGAAACCGCAATCAGATTCAGATTCGCGCATTTCGATGCTGCGATAATTGAATGCAATTCAATTACAATAAACGATGGCGACTTGCGGCGTTTGTCGAGCAATTAAATAACAATTTTCGCAATCGCCAATAAACCATTAAAATTCATTTAGGCCTTCATAATGAGGGGGGAATAAATGACTTTCAAGTTGTCTCTCCCGTCTCTTTGTGTCACTCTTTCCCTTTTGGCAAAACGTGCCATGATTGATGACCAGGTATTTGGTGAGATGTTAATGCCGTCATTATGATTTTAATGAGTTACAAATGAAAGTGAATACATGAACGTGAGTCTACTCAGTCATCTCATTTGCCAATTGTTTGTTAAATGTCATGTTTGCTTTTTTTTTGTTTGTTTGTCGATAACAATTTTTGGCAATTTCCTGCGAATTGTGAATGGAATAACTTATTTTTATTGCGAATCTCTGTGTGTGTGGAAAGTCTATAAATACGCGAGGCTTGTGAAAGAGCTTTAATAATGGAGTTGTGTGAGTCCATTATTAATTTGATGAATACACGAATTTGTGGGCCTTTCTTTCTTACCGGGTTCATGAAATATTAGAGACCATGAGGTTTGGTTTTCGGCAAACTAATTTCATAATTTGCATATACACATGCTGCATAAAGACCAGGTATATGAATGAATGAATGAATATTTATGGGTATTTATGCACATTGCTAAATGTGTGCTAAATCATATTTATGTAAGCTCTTTATGCCTGCTAAATACATTGGCTTGCCAATTAAAATTAATTTTCGAAATATTTATTCAATTATTTAATAAAATTCCATCGCTCGCTTTGCTCATTGAAATTTTTGCTTTGTCAAAGAATTTCACTAAAAAACTAGAAAATATTTATGAGTGCTGCTATGTTAGTGCTTCAAATAGTTCATTATTTTAATAGTTTAATTTTATTGCAGTAATTTCAATGCTGTAATGTTATATGCATATTTAGTATACTTTATTTTTAAATGTTTTTGTTAACACCTACTTACTAGAGGTCTTAGTTGCTGTGGCAATCTGGTATATTTTACACCGTTGGTATTTTTCAGTGTTTTGCGGTATATTAAAATGGTATATTTCCAGAATAACATTACACTGATTTGTTTTTACTTTAAATAGCTCGCTGGTCTCTCGACTTTAGCTTTCTTACTTTATTACTTACTGATTTTGAAAGTTTCTTGTTTATACTTCAAATTGTAATTATTCAAATCATCAAATTGGTTAATCCAGTTTTTTTTTAATTTTGGTATTTATTTAATTAAAAACCTAACTGATTTTAAATTATCATGTTAGTATTCTAAGTACTTTATTATTTAAATAATTACGTTTTATTTCCATTACAATTTTTGTATTTTAAACTTCTAATCTTTATTTATTTGAAAAGTCTGAACAATTTTGAAATTTTCCGCTGACCCTAAAGTCGCTTGAGATCAATGACTTTCCAACACCTTCGGAGTTCATTTACCTGTATAATTTATGCAAGAAATCGTCAAAACTCGACCGCAACTCACATCAAAAACCTAATGCAGTATGAGTTTTAAATAAAATTCACATCAAAATGCCCACATCCATATAGTTGGTATAATCAAAGTTATCAAATATCCACAGCACTAATTTGTTGTACTCTCAAAGTGCTCGCATTTTTATTGTCTTTTATTAATGCTTCAAATTGTGCTGTAGTTAAAGATTCTTATCTCTCACTCTTCACCTAGTTCTTGGCCTTTTTCTTTGCCACGCTAATTTGCTGGTAAAATCAATAAAAAATCTTTTTGAATTTCGTTAACAGCCAACGCTTGGAAAACAGGTCTGGCTATGGCCCAAGGGGCAAAAGGCAAAGGCAGATACAGAGATGGAGCAGCTCTGGGTCTGTGGAACACTCTCATTCTCATTCTCATTCGCATTCACATTCATAGACGCACTCAAAATGCTCGAGACTCAAACTCAGACTCAGGGCTCATTCTCATTCTGGTTTTTGGGTAAATTCATTAAATATTCTACTGACTGCATACAAATTGTGCTTGGATGACTTTTTCTGTGTTTTTGGTCATTTAGTTGCCAGTTTTATTGTATTTTCCAAGTCGATGAGCCACAGACAGTTAGAGTGAGATAGAAAGATAGAGAGAGAAGAGTGAAAAATTACATGCACACAAATTTTGATGGCTGGGCAAAAGTGTTGTTCGTAGTTCAATTTGCTCGTGTTCTCTTCTGGCTGCATATTGAATTCGATATAGCTTCTTTTTTTTGATCTTTTGCTGGGTGTTGAACACGTATTTGATTGTTGCTGCTAATTGCTGCATGCAATACATACACTCTATGCAACTGATTGGCGCACCTAGCTATTGCACTCTGAGGTAACCAGAGCTCAACTTCAAACTGCAACTTCAACTCAACTTGGTAGCTAATGGAGTAATTAACAGCACATGGAAATTGTGGCAGAGAGCTGAGCTTCACGTGAAATGGGTGAATCGGTGAATGGCTCAAATGTTACCCTACACTCTTCTCCCTTTCCCCTATCCCCTTTCCCTACTCCCCCAATTGCCACTCCCCACATTCTCTCTTCATCGCTTTGCTGATAAAGTGAGTGGGTTAGCTGCGGTTGCAGTTGTTGCCTTTCGGACATAATAACTATGTGGGCTTTGCTTCTAATACGCTGCACATAAGCTGGAGCATATCGCTTTTGTCTGCTTGTTTGCCTTTCGCTATTTGCGCAGCGTATAAACAAGTTCGTTGTTGTCGTGTTGTTCGAGTTGACTTGTTTGTGTGTTTGCATTGTTTGATTGTTTGTTTGCCGACGAATCTTTTGGCATGAGCCACAGCCAAAGCCAAAGCGTCGAAGCGCCACAAGTAGCCGCTGGTTGTGCGCCTCCCTTTCACCCTCTCGCCCTTTCCCCTCCACGTTGGCAGCGGCGCACGTAACGCTCGAGTAAAGCGGCGAATTATAATGCGAAACTCTTTGGCCAGCCGGGCATATCAACAGTTGGCTGCTGCCGTCGCTGTTGAGAGTTGGCTTTGTTAGTGCAAAATGAGGGGACGACAACTTGGTTGGTTAAAGCGGTGGGGGAAGGGGAAGGGGAAAGTGGCATGCGGCATACAGCATAAAACATAACTCTTGATTTGTGTGCGGAATGTCTTCAGTCTTGTTGTTGCTACCTCTATTTTGATTTCATTTTAAGCGCGTTTTATAACACCCGCAACAAAAAGTGAATTGGGGGAGTAGCAAAAAAGAGAGAGGGAGAGTGAGGGAGAGAGGGAGATGAAAATAAAGTTGGAATTGAGGAGCATTTGAGACGCCTTTCGCGCTACTGTCGTATTGTCTCGCATTATATAGTATGGCCATTGTCTAACTGGCCATATAATATGTATCTCATCTCGGTTACAATGAGTTACCGTGTGGATATTAATAACCGTATTGCCAAATTGAGTTACTACTTTATGCAGACGACATAATTCCCATTCAATTGCTTAATTAAAATCAATTTAAAGCGAGTGACAACTGGATCAACATATGCTATAAATAACTGGAAAAAAACGTATATAGAAAAGTTTATGTAGAAAAATATGCACGAAATTACAAATACTCTAGTGATGAACTTTGAGGGAAGATATATAATGTAAACATAATATTAATGTAATAGTTTTTGAGAATATATGTATAAACACTAATAATAATTCAAACAATATTTAATATATTATATGTAACAATAATAATTTTAGAGAAAAAACATAAAGTAAATTATAATTTCAACAATATTCAGTAACAAAAGAAATAAAGTATAAGTTTATAATATATATTTTGAGAATATATTATATTCATTGTTAAAAATAGTTTAAATAAATTATTACAATTAGAAAATTCAACCATATTCAAAAAATTAAGAAATATATTATTTGAATTATTATTAGAAAAATATACAAAAACCTTTTTTAATTTGATAAGCCTTTTAATTATAGAATAAATCTTGAGTTATTTTTCTGTTTTAAGAAAATTGCAAAAATTTACCAATTCTTACGCAAACCGAAATCCAGAAAAAGTACCCAAAATTAATCTTCGCTATAAATATGATATAGTGCTAATCTAGAACTATACGAATAATCATTATTTATTTTATTTAAATTATTTGTTGTATACATAGACAATGTTTTGAATATTTTAATTGCTGAATCGTGTTGTATGCCTAATTAAATTCTTAATTATTAATAATTAAATTTCCTCTTTTTTTCCTTACAGCATCCAGATAAACATGAAAAAGCCCAGAGATCCACGGTGAGTGTATTAGCAATGATATTTTATGCACGTGTATTCATGGTCAACGTACGGTTTGTTACCATAATAATGGAAAACGTATGAATAATTGATTTTCCCCATATCGTTGTTTGAATTAAAAGAAAAAAAAACTCTTTTTTTTGCTATTTATTTATCTTTCTCTCATTTGTGTGGTCAACATCGCGATTATTCTAGTTACTCTTATTTATCTTTTTTTTTCCTATTATATACTCGCAATTATTTTTAATTTATTTAATGTGTCATATTTTACGCGACTATATGGAAAATTATAGTTGATTGAATCGTCTCGCCATTCAGACCGAGTGTTAATGAGGCAAGCGAATAGCATAGTATAACTTGTTAGTATGTGCAGATAGATTTGAATGGCCTTTTCATTGTCAGTTGGCTGTTCAGCAACCCTTGACAATTTAATGACTCTTCCTGCTTAACTACCAAAGTACCCAAATCGTATTGCCCTGACCCAAACAGTTTGCCAATAAACAATAAAACGGCGTCAATAACAACAACAGCTACGTAAAAGTGTTGCCTTTAAGGTGCACTCGATTGTGTTCCCTAACCTTATTCGTAATTGCATGCAATGGGTAACGGTGCAGTTAGCTTCGCGACTCGGCTGCTTTTACTGTTTGTTACTACGCAAACTCTTATACGCCTGCACCATGACTGACGCGTATAAGAGTGAAGTTCGAGTTGCATTGCACGCTGCGTTGGGTCGACGCAACGTGTTCGATGTTGTCTGTGGCTGGTTGCGAGCATGTTCGAAGAAGGTTTAAGCATTCGCTTTTGATTTGTTGGGATGTGCTTATTCAAATTAAGTATACGTAGCAGGATGTTCCTTAATATAAAATTCATAAATCTAAAATCTATATTTATCTAAAGCATCAAAGGAAATTTAATCAATTTAGTCAGTATTTTCTTCATACTAAACCAAAGCAATAAATTTGCTTTATCAAATGAACTTAATTTTCTTTTGAAAGATCAAATTTCAATATGCTACTATAAATTAAAATGCTATTGTGTGTTAACTAAAATTTATTTAACCTGTTTAATGAGATTTCTGATTCTTCCCTATTTCATAAATGAATTGTTCAAGTTGGATTAGATTTGTGCACGGCAAAACTTGTTTAAATCATCAGCTTCGGACCACATTGCTTTTCATGCCAAAAACACAATTATTGCACAGCATGAGGTTAACAGTTTAAACTAATAATTTGTTTTAATTTGTTTTCTCGACTGCTTTTCACACTCACTTGAGCGATTGGCACTGTACAGTGAACACTGTGCACCGTGATTAGTGGACTAAGCACTCAGCTCTCTACAGCAGGCAGCGTAGTGAAAGGTAGAGTTGTGTTAAGTTGAGTTAAGGTGCTAAGCAGTAGAAGAAGGTTGCAGCAATATAGCTAACGATGTTGCCGAGCTGCCGCCAAATGAAGCAAGCTCAAAAGATGCATGCATCAGCAGGTAAAGCTTTAGTGGCAGAAAACGTTTCAGACGATGATGATGAAGGTGGCAACGATGATGATGATGTTGATGATGCCAAGAAAGCGCCACAGACAATAAGGGAAATATACAATTCACTGCACTCGACGAAGATGCAACTTGCAACGATTGCAACTACCAGTGTGTACATATACGTATGTGTGTATGTGATGCATGCAACAACGTTTATGGAACAAACGTTTCGAATAATTAAAACCCCTGCAATGCAATGCGATTGCGAGGAGAAGCGAAACCAACTAATTGGTTTTGCATGAACTCGACGAGGGGCATGCCGCAGGAAATGTGAATGGTGGAGGCGGCAATGCGGCGAGAGAAGAGCAAAGAGCGAAGGGTAACATGCATGCATTTGTATGCTCAAGCGTACATACATCACTCACGTAATGTGCCACAAGTGGCATCGAAAATCACGCTGCCAATTTGCTAAAACAATTTTGCTGTAAGCGCTAAAATGCAAAGCCAACAACTGAATTTGCTCGACTTTTAACCAAATATAAAATATGCTACAACGGAATGTGCGAGGGACATGAAGGGAGAATAGGGGAAGCAGAGAGAAAGAGAGAGAGAGAGAGAGAGAGAGAGGGACGGGTCACAAAACGAGATGCGAAATAGCAATTGCAGAGAAACGTTTCAACTCGAAATAAATTGGGGGATTTTACTGTTTAATAATGGGATATCATTTAATTTACTGCCATGTAATTGATTTCAAATCACTTTCGCCGCAAATGCGCTAAAACAATGCTCAATGATTACAATAGATTGATGATATGAGCTGCAGTTACATTTTAGATCAATTGCTCATTGAAGGGAACGCAGTATTGCGAATGATTTTAGACAAGTAAAATATTTCCAATGGCAGTAAAATAATATGGCTGAATGAAAGCTTTTCAATTATAGAATATTAATTAATTTGGAATGAATAATTTCAGAGATTATTTTGGGGTTGATATTGATACCTTAACGTAAATAACTTTGGTTAGTAATTCAAAGCTTTACAATTGAACACTTCAATTTGTACACAGTTTAAAATTAATAATATTGATACCTTATACAAAATAAGTGTTTTTGGTAATTCAAAGCTTTACAACTAATATAGTTTTATAACGTAATTAAATACTTTTCTTAAGGATGTACACATTTTAAATCAAGGGCTGTCAGAAATTAAAATAGTGAAGTATTATCTTGAAATATACCAAATTAATATACCACAAATACACTAAAATATTCTAAAGGCTATATTTGGTATGGAGTCGCGATTACTTAAATTAAGTAATTTTAGTTAGTAATTCAAAGGTTTAAAACTCATATAGTTATCAGTTTTAAAATTAAATTTATTTCGATGTGCTCTACTTATTTGATTTAAGCACTCTACTTAAAGTTTCGGACAGTAATATATCAAGCATGTAAAGTGCACATGGCAGTTCTGAAGTGAATTAGCTCAGGCCCAATTAAAAATCCTGAATATCAAATGTCATTTGGTTTTTGGCTTCCTGGTCTCGCCCACACATAGCATAAATATTTGCATATTTGCGTGTCCATCGTGTGACACTATTGCATGGACATGGACACGAGTTGAGCTTTTGGATCTGAGGAAAAGGGAAAATGTACATTGAAGTTGTGGTTTACTTTTCAAATATGTGTGTGGTAAATCACTCAAAAGCATTGAGCAGCGATTTACGAGTAACTCCAAATGGCGCCCCGAAAATAGTGTCAAAGATTTCACTTGCAATTTTACTGCATTTTCCTCTCTCTCTGTATTGTCGTTGGTAATAGGAAGCAGCAGCATCAGAAATTTGGCCACATTTTATTATTTATGCACATGTATCTCACAGATACAAATATATCCATGGGGTTGTACGTAGTATGTAGTAAGTAACTTTTGGCCATATTTTACAATTTATTGCGCCTGTCAATTGCCAGCAGGCAAAAAAGATTCAAATATATTTATTTTCGGTACTCGCATGAATACAAGAGCGAGTATAAATGAATATCCCCATGTTGCACTTACAACACACTCGTTTTAAGCTCGTCCTGCGACTGCATATGCTACACACTCACATCTATTCACCGTATGTGTGTATATGAGTGTGTGTATGAATAATACTCGTAAGCAAATTTATTCTTTTGAATATATTGCATTTTGATTTCACTTCCAAAAATAGACTCCTTCTCCTTTCGACCAACAACAACAAAAGCAACAGCATGAAAAATGCTTGACTATGAAATTTGAGATATGATAAACTTTTAGCCCAAAAGTGCCTGTAGAGATAGAAGAAGGAAGAAGTGGACGAAAAGCCAGGGCAGGCAGCAGGCAGACAAGTGCCAATTGTCGAGCAAAACAAAAGTTATTTAAAATTAAGATACGAGATGCAAGCACTCAGATATGAGCACTCCGTACCGCATTCAAATGCTGTGCTAAAGGGAATAAGTGTACTCTCATAATTGCGAGCATTGAGTTTGTGGCAGAGATATGTAGTATAACCAGTGAGAATTGTGCAACTTGAGTTGTTCATTTGAATTTTCAAATGATAAAGTATTCGAGTCTGCGATGTGATACGAATAATTCTTGGTACTTGTTCACTTTCCATTCTCCTGGGAAATTGCACTTTTCAAAGTTTTAGAATTTGCCTTCTATTCAGCCTTCCTATTAAATTCAATTACTATAGCTTAGGCAGAAATTTCATTTCAGTATAAATTAAGCACCTTTTTTTCTAGTTATACAATATTGTAAATAATTTATGTCCACAAACAAATGGCACAGAACTTTCAACTTATTGTTGCCTTACAACTTCTGTAAATAAACTAAAATAATATAGCTTCATATATGTACTATTGCATTAGGATTTTCTTTTTACTTCACTTTTCAACATAAATTGTTGGCTTCTATGTTATTTCAAAATAGATTTTAGAATTTTCTCAACATTTTGACAACTACTACAAAAATACTAAGCAAATAGGAAAGCACACTCGACTGTGAGATACACTCTACTTATTTTCAATAAAAGCTATACAGTGGAATATTATTCTCTAATAAAATCAAATTAATATAGCATAAAATACTAAAATATACCGTAAGTTATATTTGGAATATTAAAATATATTTGGCATTGCTAAACATATTCTTCATATATTTTTTTCCCAATATAAGCTACTCGCTTTTACTAACATAGTTTAGGAATTATCGCAAAACTTTCACCTAATTGAAATCTAGCAAAAAGTAACAAAATCCATTAATTTAAAACAGAAACTGCTGCCAAGATCAATTACCACTGGAATTTGATTGATTTGGCAACTAAACCCCATTTCTTTTTAATGTAGATTTTTGATACCATTTACTAGTGTTGAATTTCAATTCTGAGCTACCAAAGCTGAGCTGTTAATGATTGATTTGCTATGCGAAGTTGGGATGATTTTCGGAAAATAGCTTAGAAGCCGCAACTAATTAAGATATTCTCGCTTGCGAATTGCTTTCGTGGTTTTCAGGTGTGCAGAAGGCATGACAACGACCAAAGCTCGAGAGATCCTTCGTCAAATTGTTGAAATGGAGACGAAATCAATAAATGAAGTTAATTTATAATTGGTAACAAGGCAAGTGGTCGGATGGCCTTGCAACGACGAGGCGTCGTGTGTGGCAAGTCGAAGCATAGCCAGCAGCAAAAGCTAAAGAAGAAGCAAAAGGGCTAAGTTACGGGCCGAATAGCCGCAGTCTTTGTGTTCGTATTATAGCCAACTCATGTGCAGGTTGTCTGTAAGTGGCTTTTTGACTTTAGGCCATTAACATAAACTTGACACGTTGTGCCATCGTTACCGTCGCCGTCGTCGTCGTCATCGTCAACGCCTCTTGACGTCTTGTCAGACGGTTAACACTTGGCTACTCGACTACTTGGATACTTGGCTACCTGGGCACTTGGCTACTTGGTTATAGATACATTTGAGGCTTTGGCCAAGACATTACTTTTTTTCTCTGATTTATGATTAGTCACGATTTTGAGAGGCTTAAACGATTTTGGCAACGACCTGTGCAAAAAGGTTTTCAATGATTTCATTTCAGTTTCTTTTTTGATTTTCTTGTTTGGGTTTTCTGCTTTTTGTTTTCATTTCTTTGGTTGTTGTTGCCTATGAACAAAAAAGTAATTTTACAGGCATTTGGCGATTATTGAGCAAACACAGTTGTCGCTCCTCCATCAGCAGCCAATTAAGCTGCAAGCTGATTGAATTACGTGGCGTGGCATTTTAAGTACTTGAGAGCCCATAGTTGCAGCAAGTGCAAAATGTAGCAGCCACAACAGCTTCACCTTCAGCTGCTGCCTCTGCATTTGCAACTGCAACCAGACCGCAAACAATTCACGAATCTACCTTGAACTGTCTGGGCTCCGTCTCACGTTTGCTACATCCCAAAAATGGTTGCCACTTCATAACTATTTGAATACCCTGTAGGCTTATAAAAGTGCAAGCCAAAAGTTGTTCAAGTTCAAGAGTGAGAGAAACGGCAAGTGCTGAGAAAATATTTTTAACGAAAGTAAATTAAACAAACTTGAAATGATGATATAACGATCGCTAAAAATGTTATGAGCTTTGTGTAGGTAAATTTAGGAAAACAATTCTTCATTTGTTGACGTATATTCTAATAACAATTCTTGTGCATTTTGGATATCTTCGATAATTGAAATTTGCAAATCTTAGAGCATAAATGCGTTGATGAAGGAGAATTTTCTAATTATAAATCAAGTTTAATTAGTGTGAATAACAATCAAACAAGCAGATTTCATCTTCCATGTTCTTATATTCACAGTTTCAATAAAACTTGTATATGTATATTTATTTATCTAACTGACTGAATGAATTACTTAAACATTTGTGAGTCAAACATAATTAGTCTGACTAACGATAAAAAAGTCTGTGTTTCTTTTATATTTTTAGATGAGTAACTGATTGACTCACTAAACTTTCAACACACAACCCAAACGGTAAAACCTAGAAGCTTTTCCTTTTTAGTCAATATATCATAATTTGATCGTACAATAAGGCTGGATTTTTACAAATATATTTTATTTACACAATTTTTAATTCAAGTGTCAAACTTCTTACAATTGTATTTATCAACTATAAGGCTAAACTAGCTCGTTATCAATTCCTCGTAATTTTATTAGCCTCCTCTCTGTACACTCTACCTTTACAGGGTATCTGCTAATCAAACAGTCGCTTCTTCGCGCGCTGCGTTACTCGTAATGTTGCAGTTTTTTCTGTGTGCCTTGCAATTTGCAATGAAATGTATTTCCATTTTTGCTACGCCACTTCACATAATTTCAATGAACCGCATTTACGTTTGGCTTATCAGCACTGCCATTACTCTCGCTCTCTCTCTCTCTCACTTTCTTTTCCCCCTCTCGCTCGGTTGCTCTAGTTATACATGTATCTGATTCTTTTCTCTGTTTTTTTTCCTGTTGTGCACATACCACGTTTTCGGTGTTGGCCTGACAATGCCACAGACATTGGTGGTCCTCAATGCTCGGATGAGTTCTTACTACTTTTGTTGTTGTTTTTGTTGTTGTCGTTGCCTGTAGCCTGGTAGTCTGCATCTGCAGTCTGTGGCTTTGCCAATCTCGCTCTGCCACACACACTCGTACACACACTCGCACACACACATGCAAAGCACTTGCACTCCACGTAACACAAAAATCGCAGCAATTCAGGCGCAACTCGTCGAGATACGCGTATTTCGCGCTCATCAAACGACAGATGCAGTCGCACAAAAGCCACTACACCTCCTACTCCTCCTCCTCCTCCTCCTCCTACTGCCCCGCCCACTCCACCCTTCCCCCCTCGCCATAACCAACAATTCCCTCACGAGGCAGACGTAAGCAATTCATGCATACCTCCATGAGCTACCCCCAGAGCTGAGAGCTGAGAGCTGGAGAGGATGTGTGGTTAGGTTTGTCCTCATTGCAACTTTGTTTCTTGATTGAAAATCTAAGCCAAAAATAGAAAACTTTTCGCAGTTCGAATGGAGACTGGGAAATACCTTGAAATTTGTTATGCAAACTCTAGCCATTCATTTCGAATGCTAACTTTTGGCAATTTTGGCTTTTTTTTTCTCTTCTGGTATATGCAAACAAAATGTATTTAAAATGTATGCCAGCATGAATAAAAAAATAACAAATTTATTTGAAATATATTTTATGTGGTCTAAAACTGCATTAAATTGTTTAAAATTGTGAATTGCAAATATCATGAAATTTGTTATTCAAGCTCGAATGGTAACTTTTGACATTTGCATACGAAAAAAAAAATTAATACAGAATATCAAAAATAATATAATTTATCAAGAATATTAAATACATCAAAATATCTAAAAGAATATATAAAAAAATGAAAATATCTATATCTTTTGAAATTTTGAATAAAGTTGCAGTGAATTTAAAATTTACTTGTGAGTATAAAAACACATGAACTTTACAAGCTCTACAATGTTTAGCGAACAATCTTTAAAGAGCTTTCATTATCAACTTATCTACAACTAACAAAAATCCAATCAAAATAATTATAAAAACATAATCTTATTTTCGCGAATTAAAACGAGAATCGCCACGGATTTGTTGAGTTAAAGACTGTCTCATTCAATGCAATTTATAGACTTTTTTCATATTTTAAAGTGGATCAGGTGTTAAGTCAATCAATAAGCTTTTTCAAAAGACTTTACAAAAGCCCCACACGGTGCTTTTATTTGCTTAAAGCTCATAAATTTAACGAACAATCAATTGGTATTAACTAACGAAATAAAGCAGTTGAAAATGCTGAATGAATTCTTGTTGTTTTTCCAAACAAAATACGTATAAATTGTGAAAGAATTAATTGGAATTATCTGAAGAAATATGGAGTAGAAACATGTGAATCTTGACTGCAGCTGTTGCGATTATCAGTTGCCATAAAACTGTGGCAACAACTGATACTATTTCGATTCGAACAATTCTGTCATAATTAGCAGTATTTACGGTATGTTTTTTTTTTCTGCTGGCGCACAAATGCCAATAATTAACTGGATCGTTTACCCCCCCGCTTGCTATCGACATAAATACAGAAGCATGTCGAGCGGCGTAATCTCATCGCCGAATAGAGCGAAGCACATAAATCTCTCTCACATGGCGCACACGGATTATCTGAATGGGAATTCAAATCGAAACTCGAAATTGTGCTAGTCTTATCGCATCGCATAGCAAAAAGAAGAAAAAATAAAAATAAAAGCCACTCGAGTTGCAAATCAATAGATTAGATTCGCCTGCAACAAAACTACAAGTGAATTTTTGTCAAGTTCAGTCGTACGACGACAACTTTGCTGAACTGTTGCAAAATGCTCAAGGAATTCCTTGTGATCCTGACTGTGACTGCAGCAGTTGCTTTGGCTGCCAGGATACCCCGGGCAACTGAGAGTGATTTTATCGATATACCATTTAAGAGACTCAAGAATTCGGTGAGTGAGCATATGAAAGCAAAGCAAAGCAAAGGAACTGACTGTAATGCGAATGTTTCACACTCAGGCTGAACGCATTCAATCGCATGGCTATCCAGGTGAATCGCATTTTGTGGAAACGGAGGATGGCTATGTGCTGAACATGTTCCGCATCCCCTACTCCCCCCAAGCTGGACAATAATGCCAAGGATGAGGAGGTGCAGCGTCCGGTGGTGTTAATCCAGCATGGACTCTTCAGCTGCTCCGATTGTTTCCTGCTCAATGGGCCGGACAATGCGCTGGCCTACAACTATGCGGACAGGGGCTACGATGTCTGGCTGGGCAATGCCCGTGGCAATATATATTCGCGTAACAATACGAAAATTAATATCAATCATCCCAATTTCTGGGCATTTAGTTGGCACGAAATTGGCGCCTACGATCTACCAGCGATGATTGACTACATACTCGAGCTAACCGGAGAGAAGGCTCTGCACTATGTGGGTCACTCGCAGGGCTGCACCACGTTCTTTGTGATGGCCTCGTTTCGGCCGGAGTACAATGCCAAGATTAAAACTGCCCACATGCTGGCACCGCCCATCTTCATGGGCAACGTGACCGAGGGAACTGTCGTCGGTTTGGCTCCCTACGTCGGTTCGCCGGGCATCGGCGCTGAGTTGTTGCAGAATCAGGTATTTTTGCCATGGAATGAGGTGATTCAACGTGTGCTGGACACTGTTTGCAGCAACGATCCGTATCTGCTCAGCTATTGCAAAACACTTGCCATTATGTGGGGCGGTGACTTGGGCAATTTGAATGCAACACTCTTGCCACAAGTGGCCGAAACGCATCCGGCTGGCATCTCCACCAATCAGGGCATTCATTTCATTCAGTCGTATGTGTCCAACGAATTCCGTCGCTACGATTGGGGACGCAAAAAGAATCTGGCCAAATATGGCACCGAAGAGCCGCCAGCTTACGATTTAACCCAAATCACATCGCAAGTCTATTTGTATGCAGGACCTGCGGATGGTTCGGCCAACTTGAAGGATATTGCTCGACTGCCGCAATATCTGTCACAGCATACGCTCTTTGAGATCGAGGATCCCACGTGGGGACATTTGGATTTCATATTTGCACTGAAGGTCAAGGAGATTATCAACGACAAAGTTATCTCGCTTAGCGAAACGTACGATTGGCTCAATAAAGACTAAGACTGCGATTAATAATCTTATCTCGAATCATTTGCGCTCTATCAAATTGAGTGCCAAGTGGTGAAGCCCTAGGGGGTGAGGGATGAGGGGTGAGAAAGGGGAACCACAGCTGGGGGCAATGCGACAGTTGCAAGTTGCAGGCAAGCTGTGCTGAGCTGCTTAATTACACTGTTGCGCTGGCCCAGCTGACCCGCAGTAAAACTTTTTAATACCCTTTGGGTGCAAGGCTTTAAGGGAGTAGATTAGCTTAAGATTCTATGAGTGCTATCCTTCGATATATATGACAAATTCGTTTGAAACCTTAAAGAATATGGATACATTTAAAGGGCATCGCATAATTTTTATTATTTCATTTTATAAAGAATTCAATTTTCTTTTTAGGTAATTCAAAGTCTCAGCTGCTTTAGCTGACAATCTGCGATATTTTCCATACTATGGAATGTTTTGAATATAAAAGTTTATCGGTATATTTTAGTATTTTTTAGTATATTAATTATTTATGATTAATACTGCACATATTTGCTTAAATTGTATTATTAGAGTATTTATGTAATTATATTATACTTCGACAAATTTTAGTATTTTACATATATACCAAAATTAGCTTTCGGTATATTTTAGTATTTTTCAGTACATTAATTGTTTATGATTAATACTATACTTCTTTGCTTATAGTGTATTATTAGTATATTAATATACTTAAATTAGACTTCGGTATATTTTGGTATTTTTTGTATATTAATTTATTATATTTTAAGAATAATAGTGCACTGTTTAGCTTTCATTAAATTATTATATCTATATTAGCTTTCGGTATATTCTAGTATTTATAAGTATATTAATATGGTATATTTTAACAATAACACCGCGCTGCTTTGCTTTTTTTGAAAATAGTAACTCGCTTTCTCGCTCCTTGATCTATAAAAACAATCCAATATTAACTAAGAATTCTTTGGTTAATCTTATTTATATACCATTTTCACAATATTTGTATGTAATTAGCGCCCCATTACAGGGTAGTTTGCTGTGCTGTCATACTCAGTGTCCTCCCTTAGTTGCATGTGTTGACAAACTTTAGCGCTGAAGCACGTGGTTAACAGCAAGTGCAACTTATCGCACAGCTTTGTTGGGCGTAGTGCAAACCGAACAACGCTTGACAAAATTATAGTAATTAGCGTCTGTCCGCCTTGGCTGACCTGGCTGTCTAACTGCGAACGCCCAGCTATTGGCTTTTAGCCTGGCTAATACGGCTACTAACACACACACACACAGCGACACCTGTATAATTATGCCAGCTGCAAACTGCGACACATAATGGAATGAATATTGATTATTAAGTATGACTCAGTGAATGCAAAGAACGAAATTACCTCAAGATAAGCACAAAAATACTTTTAAATGTGGGCACACTTTGGGTTCAAGTGTGTGATAATCACCAATGAAGAGATAATCTCAACACAAAATCAAACGTCAATTGATAGAAAACAAAATAGATTTATGATTAATCAACTTTAAGTAAAATTAGTTAAAAACCTTGCGGCAAGAAAAAATGAACTAAATATTGAAAAAGTCAAATAAATATAGAATAAATATTAAAGGAAAATGAAAGGAAATCTAAATCTAATTTTCAATAAAGAAGATATAAAAGTATGCCAAAGTATTTGTACTTTTGAAATAAAATAAAAATGAAGAACATCAATTAGAGAACAATAGTAAAGAAAGTAAGCTATGCGATTCTAAGACCAACGACCCAATTAATTAAGGGAAATGTATAGAAAAAAGTTAGTTCAAGCGATTAAAAGTAGTTAGTCGCTTATTGCACTTAATCGCTCTTAAGGAATACGCTAAATTATGCTTGCGTTGAGAGTGCGTTAATTGGATTAGATCCAAATGAAGATATTCCTCGAGGTTAACTAAACCATAAGCCCCCACCCACTCACCACTCACCACCCACCACCAGCTTCTTAACTAAGCAGCAAGTGGTTGCAAAGTGAAGCATACGCAACCACTCGAGTCACAGCGAGAGTGGTTTTCCTTTTTGTCAGCTCAACCACAGACGCAGCGAAGCAACAACACAAGTTCATTAATGACAAACTGCTGATGCGGAAAATGGATAATGTTGATGAAAATCACTTCGACAATGCCAGCAGCAGCAGCAGCAGCAGAAGGGTCGAGGTCACACACACTGAGTGTATAAAAGGAGACAACAGCTCAGCTACAATAACCATTATGAAATTAATAAACTGTAAAAAGATTTGTCGCGACAGTTCAAACAAACAAACGCACGGAGAGAAAAGAGGACGATTATAATCCTTTATTTTGGCTTTCAATTTGCCTGGAATAAAAGTGCCAGAAAACAAGAAGAAAAGTTTTTTGGCCACACCAAATAAACAAAAAGAAACAAAAGAAAATCTCGCGTCTTGTTTGCCACTAAGTGGCATAGAATCTTTTGGCTTCTTTCGCTCCTCCTGTATGCATAATTTAGCAGAAGGCGTCAAAACAGCGGCAAGAAAAAACTTGACTTGAGATTTGCGAATTGAAAAATTTCGGTGCATAAAAGTGAGAAATGAAAATGTCTAAGAAAAACAAAAACGGCGCACAAAAAACTTACAAGTTGCAAATGTCGCAGCGTGTATACTGCCAAATGTTTATTGTCAAAAGTTGCAAGCCCGGCAAAACTTTGCCATTCCTTCAGCTGCAGTTAAAGGGAAATGCGCAAATGCATTTATGTATATAGATTATGTATTCACTTAATGCAGAATATCAAGTTGTTGAAAGTAAATTGGAATAATTAAATACTAAGTAAATACTGCAGACAGACGCCATAATCTATTGGCCAACATCTTGTTGACAACCAAAACTTTCAAGTTATGCGCATTGCTGCTTTCCTTTTTCCACATTAAATGAGTTGGAAAAGAATTTAAAAAGAAACGGAAATGTGCGCTTCGAGTGCGGCAAGCAGTGTAAACGTCATGAATGAACTGCTTGTTGCCCTGCACAGCAAAGCAGTGGCACAGCTTTCAGCGCAAAGCAGTTAGTGCATGTAGAAGGTGGGAAACTTGACTAAATTTTAGGCGAATAGTATACGACATTTTGTTAAGAGTGCGTTGTGAAGAAATGAAATGAATTACGAAAAGATACCCTATAAATGCAGTAAAAAGACATAAATTATTAATGAAAAAATTATATAATCAATAACATATTACTAGAATTTATTAAAAAAATGTAGTAATAAGCAACAATTCTGTCTATGGAATTGTTAAAGATTCAAGTTTTTCAATGATTCAATTCAATTTAAAAAGTCTTTCCATTAGCTAATATCACATTTAATTTCTACACAAAACGGCAAAAAGAATGTTAAAGCTCGCGAATTACCCAAAAAGAAAAGAACTCGAAAGCATGCCAAACAAGTCTGAGCTTCTTTAACTAGTTACCTTAACCAACGATGACTGTTGTTTTCATTGAGAAGAGAGTGTGATAGTTCTAAGCACTTGCTAACTACTTTCATTATGACAAATTGAGATGACAAGTTTAAAGAGTTGCCCTTTTAACTTGCCCAGCAAGGTAACTAATTGGCCACTATCGAGGTGATCGCGGCAGTTTATTGACACGCTGGGAAAAAAAAGGTGAGCCACAAACACAATTGAATGAACATATCAAATTTCAATCAGAGCAAAATCTTATTAAGTGCACAGCACCAAAAATAGAAGAGAACAAGAGATGAAGAAAGGCAAAAAAAAGAGCACAACACAAAACGCGAAGAACCTGAAAAGACGGCAATAACACGCCCCGCAGCTAATCAGGCTCTAATGGCGATAAATATTTCATTCTATATATTTTGGCAGAAAGCACGAGCACACAAAGCGGACACGCCTCATCCGCCACAGCTTCAGCCACAGCTTCAGTTTTGATCATCCTCAAGCCAAAGCAAAAGACAAAGGCAACGGCAACGGCAATCGCGGCAGACACAATCTTCAATGCGATGGACAATCGTGTAGACGATGACGATGATCAAACAGCACCTGAAGATACAGCAAGCCCCGAAGCAAAGGGGAGGAAACACAGTTGCTCTTGGTCAGCTGAAGCTGAAGTTGTAGCTGAAGCTGTGGCTGAAACTGCAGGCAAGGCCTTCTTCTCTCCATTCCTTTTGCCATTTTTGTGTTATGAATCGGAGATTTAAAACAGCTTTTGGGTTCGACATGGGCGGGTGTGCCGCTGCAGCTCTCAGGATGAGGCTGAGGCTGAGACTGAGGATACCGACTGGCTGCTGCCATTATGAGTAATGGGAGTAATGCCTGGAATTTGTTTACTTGCAGCGCTCATTGCCGGCAAACCAACACAACACTAACTTTGACTTCAACTCCAACTGCAGCCACACTCAACTCTCATCCTGTCTCGAGTGTGCGCTGCGTGTGCTCTATGGGATTGCATGAGGTTGTCTGTTGTCTTATGTCTGCCTTTGTGGCTTGGCAAACGCATCACAAGATGCGAGCTACTCGCATGAGTAAGCGGCGCGAACCGCAAACTTGGGGGAACAAAAAATAAACTAACAATTTACAGGAAAATATTGGCAATTATTTATTCTTTATGTACTTTAGAATTTACATTATTGCGTGAGATCTTATTTAATTATTTATTTATTGCCACAATAATATATTATGGCTTATATTTCATGTCTTTATAATTAATGGTTTGTTTTATTTTATTTATTACAAGAATAATATATTATTTCTTATATTACTTCGAATTAAATTGATATTTATATATATATATATATACATATATAAAAATATATTATTGCTTATATTAAATTATATATTTCTGATGTTATTTTCATTTAATATAATGATAATTTTATTTTCCTGCTTTGATTAAATGAAATTAGGAAATATAAATTATATATGTATATATAAAATATACTTCCTTATACTTAATTTCCTATATAACTTCAAATCATCAAATTGTAAATAATAATGATGTACTTCTTAATTACCCAACTTCATAGAATTTTCATGCAGAATAATTAAATTTAATTTAATCATAACATATGTTATAATTCTACTTAATCGAGAATTAGTTTGTATATCAATCATAAAAACAATTCTATTAATGTGTATTAATTATGCGTATCCAACATTAATGCTTAGTAATAAGATTTAATGCTAGCGTAATTTTATATATTTAATATAATATATTCGTAGTATTATTCGAATTATATAGGCAGTATATAATTCGAATAATACTACGAATAATACAATTGAAAGTAATACATTATTTTATTTGAAAATCATTTCATTAGAATAATTGGATATTATATTTTTTTTTAACTTATTCTTGGCTGTATATATTAAATTGCTAGCCCAGAAAATGTTCTGTTCATTGATCAAATTGATAATTGTGCTTCTTACACTAAGATTTAAATTTCATTTATTTTATGTGCATACATATTTATTTTTTCATATTATGAATTTAAACTCGGATCTATTAAATATGTTGAATATTTGCTCTTACTTATATTTCAATTGTAATAATCTTTCTAATAACTTTTAACTTTATTTTTATTTCCAGACTCTTCAGATTGTCAACTCCCCCACGCAAAATAATAATACTCTCTCTTAAGAGCAC
Source organism: Drosophila sulfurigaster albostrigata (assembly GCF_023558435.1). Lineage (NCBI taxonomy): Eukaryota > Metazoa > Arthropoda > Insecta > Diptera > Drosophilidae > Drosophila > Drosophila sulfurigaster. Next base: position 25,762,841 of record NC_084881.1, read on the forward strand.
ACTCACTCTCTAAGAGAACTCTTACGAACTCTCTTCGGCTGCAGCTTTCAAACAAGAATCTTTGGCTCTAGCAGAATTTTGTATGCAAGCAACTTTCTTTGGGGGGCTTTTCTTAAAAGCGACGCGCCAACACGATGGGGGCTTCAGTTAGCAGCCAACACGCGACGCGTTCAGAACTAGCCCAACAACAAGAGCAACAGCGACAACGAGACGAAAGGTGGAAAGAAAATACAACGGACGAAAAAGAAAAAAAAACAGAGTTGGTCATAAAAATAAAAAAGAAACACCGTCTAAGATCTTGTGGTTAAGGATGAGAGAACGTTTGAAGTGAAGTGAAGTGCAGCAGAAAGCAAAGCAAACACAGCGATTTTTGTTATTGTTTTGTTAATACTGAAATTGAGTCGCGTCGCGTCGCGAGTGGAACAGAAAAAGTAGCCATACGAAAAGCAAACAAAAAAAAAACTTAATGCTCAAGCACACAAGTGGATAAACAATATCAAGCATCGGGAACCAACAACAACAACTGAGGTATGTGAACTTTTCAAGTACTTTAGAAGGCAGCTAAAAGGAGTCGTCGCAGTCTTCAGAAGATGAAGAAGAAGACTCTGTCCAACTCATTAGCATGACCAAGACTCTCCATAGAAATTCTTTGCTTGCGGTTTTCTTTCTACTTCTACATTTTTCCCCTTTATTTTTTTTGGCATGCAAAATGCTGAAATTTAATAAGTGTTTGCTGTGAGTTTTTCCCGCTTATGCGACGCGGTCGCATTTCAGCTAACAGTTTTTCCAGTTGTCTTTTCTTTCTTTTTTTTTTGTTGTTACGGCGGTTGCGTTGCACAAACAACACATGATGCATGCAGCTGAAATTTGTTGAGGTTCGGATTCGCGAGAACTTGGCAGAAATTCTTCTTGCAACGTTTGCGTTTGTGCAACATGTTGTGGCGTGTTAACGGTATTGTTTACAATGTTAACACACAGACACACAGAGCCCATCGCTGGGTGGCAGCTTAAATAAATAATTGAGACGCAGAACGACACACAGCACCAAAACGATTCGCTTCGCTGCACACACAGAGACAGAAGGAAATGAAAAGAAGGCAAGCAAACAAATGACTTAGGCAACGAACTTGGACGCAATTGTTTTTCTTTTCGCCTGGGAGCTGGCGTTGGCGGCACAAACAGTCGGTAGCGATTACCTTTGTGCAGTGCAACAACAGTCAGAGCCGAAGCCGAAGCCAAGTGCTCGAAAGGAATAGCAATGTGAATTAGTTGCTTCTGGGGGTTCTCACGTTCTTCCTGCACTTTCAATTACAATACTTTACTTTAAAGCAAAGGAATTTTAATTGCATTTTTCCCCTCAGATAATTGGGAAACCATTTTAGGAAATTAGATTTAATGGTGAACTTAGAATTATTGTTTGCTTTTTTTATTTTTAATGGATCTTATGGCACTATTTACTAACGAAGCTTTGTTTATATTTAAACTTTATTATAAAGACTTATGGCAATATTTATTTGGTTGCTTTGATGGTTGGCTATCTAAATTTTATTGCTGAACATTTAGAAAATGCTTTTATAGTTCTTCTCAATTTTTTTAAGGCTGTAGGTCAGTTTTTTTATGATCGCTGCCGTTTCAATCACCTTTTGAAATTAAAGAAAAAGAAAGACATAAAAATAGGAATGTAATAAATTCACAATGAAGACATTGACTAAGTTTTTATAACCGGGTATTATATAACTGTGTGCCTACAGGAAAGTTTGTAATAGGAGAAGCAGGTATCTCCGACCCCATCCTAATATAGCCTTTGGTATATTTTTAGTATTTTTGTGGTATATTAATGTAGTATATTTTAAAAATTAATACCGAACTATCTTGCTTTTATTCCCAATGAGCCTTTTAGTATTATTGTGGTATATTAATTTGGTATATTTTAAATACTTTAGATACCGCACTACTTTGCTTTTACTTACAATGCGTAGCGGGTATCTCAAAGTCTTTCTTATTTGTTCTACTCCCAGCATTTCTTCATCACATCCACACAACTTTTACTCCGAATTTTTCTAGAATCAGTTAAGATTTAACTGCCCATAATAGCATAATTTACTCAAAATAGAATCAATAACTATCAATTAAGTTGTCCGCATATCAGCTTCAATGTTCTATTCATAATTAATATGTTGTGGCATAATCTTGAGTTGCGTTTTTATTCGATTTGAAAGAAATGTATACTGAAATGTGTTGCTTAGCTTTAGCTTCAGCACGAATCAACAGTTTCTACAACGAGAAGAGCTTGTCATCGGCGATGAAATCTACGCAAATCTACACAAATTAAATAATCTGTGTAGCAATTAAATAACAGCTGAACGAAAGACAAAGAAAGCAAGACAACAACAAAACAAAACAAAACAACAAAAAAAGGTCATAAGAAAAATTGTGTATTTATTAAGCCAAGAAAAACTGAAAACTGTTCTCAGCGCTCTCTCTCGCACTTTCCCGCTGGCTGCATCTTTCTCTTTTTAGTACGCTCATGCTAATGATGTAAACTAACCATTTAACTGTTAAAGTGCCGACAGCGCCACAAGACGACGACGACGACAAAAAACGAAAAAACGAAGATGGTAACCAAAAGCGATGACAAAAGCTGAGGAAAAACCGAGTTGAGTTCGACTTTAGAGTTCGAGTTCGACTTGAGGTCCAAGTCCAAGTCTAATCAAAGCCGTTACAATGGTCACAGAATGCGACTAAGAAACGCACTCGCAGCGCTCCGAAGCGACAACAAAAGGGTTCAGCAAAGAGAAGAGATGAGAGTGAGGAGCATGTGAATGTAGGTTGCATTGGCAATGAGTGAAAATGTTCACGGTAATCTTTTCAGAAAATTACCGTTCCTCTGTTGTTGTTGTTGTTGTTGTTGTCGTCGTCGGTGTTGACAAAGCAGCAACCAGTTGCTGCTGCTGCTGTGGTTGCTGCTGCTCTTGTGGTTGCTGCGGCTGTGATTACAGCGCGTTCTTAATGATCATCATTAGATTCCAGCCGCACACTTAAAGGGTGTTTTTTATGACTAAAAGCAGAACAGAATAGAACAGAACAGACAACAAGCCGAAGACTAAGACCAGCAGCAGCAGCAGCTAACGTGTCGACATGCAATCTAAAGACGACTCCAATAATATTTGATAATGCAAAGCGGAAGCTATAACAGACACTGAGAACGACATTTCATACTGCGAGTTAGTTTGGTTCGTTAGTCGCTGGATAGTTAGTTAGTTATTGTTGTTGTCGTTGTTGTTGTCGTTGTTCTAGGCACAGAATTTGCTAATTGCCAGCAATTGGCTAGCGGTACTCTGTCTCTCTCTCTCTCTCTCTCTCTCTCTTTTAAGTATGAGACGGAAGCCTCATTAATTTAATGGGCCTAAACTTACTTTGTTGTAATCGGATGACGGCGACTTCATTTGCTGTGGCAAATCTTTATGCACGAGCAGCTCGACGCCGACAAGTTAACATAAAAGTGATGTTTAGCTCAAGGTCAAGATGCAGCCTCCTTCTCTCCTCTTTTTTTTTTGGGCAAACTGCCACATCTGATATGCCGAAACGAGACTCGGGGACAAAGCGCACCGAAATTCAACTCTTCGATAGAAGAACCGCACGTAATCAGATATCGCAGCAACAGCAGCCAAGACTTGCCATATGAGGAGGGATTCGGTTTGTCTCAAGTTTGCTGCTGTTGCTGCTACTTTTTTTTCTTTTACTGTTTTTACTGCTCTATGCAGCGGTTACCCAAAGGAACTGACCAACTGCAGAGAGAGAAAAACATTCTGAAAAAAAAAAACAAAGTATAATAAAGTAAAGCTGCAAATAAATCAAGACAAAAAGCGTATCAAGATTGAGGCAATCACATAAATTTTTATATCACCACATAAAACCAAATTCTCAATTCTTAATTTATAGTTATTGATTAATCAAGATTGGTTTCGCATTACATTAAAATTGTTCTGCATACAAGAATGTGTTTTAAAATTAAAAATGCGAAAATAATGAATGAGCATGCTATGAATTCTTAACTTTAATAAAATTCTCAATTCATAACTTTTACCACAAATTAGAATGAAAAATTTTCTGGAAGAATATATGAATGATTTAAATAACTACGCATTCTTAAAGTAAACATATTTCCTGAAAGTTCTCCATGCATAATCTTGATCAACCAAGATTCTATTCACCATTCATTAATATAAAAAAATATATACGAATTAAAAAATAGTAAAAAAAATATACTATAAATTATTAAATTAAACATAATTCCAGAAAGTTATCCATTCATAATTCAACAACGTTTCTTTTCACGTTTGCTTTGAGATGAATATATTAAAGAACATACTTACAAATATTTTATTAAACATAAATCTAGAAAATTCTCCATTCAAATTTATTATCAACTTTTCACATTAAAGTGAAGCATGGAAATTCTAAACACATTTTTGGAACTTAAAATGCTACGATTTTAGTTTGCAATTCTTGTTATTCAAACTTATTTTTTCTCTCTGTGCATTAGTCAACTAAGAAAATGTGGCAAGGAGATGTGGATGCAGTGTGGATGCAGCACATGCAGTTCCAAGCGAGTGCACAACAAGCAGCTCGACTGCCGCACTGTGCTGTAATAGTGAGCGGAAGAGATGACAACCAGGTGCATGTATCTTGCAGATATAAATCAAGACGTGCACCAGAGAGAAGTGCTGCTAAAAAAAAAAAGAGAAGAAGTGCTACAGAAATGATTTGAAAATAATTGCAAAGACAATACTTGAGAAAGAATAGAGAATATACTTCGTACTTTGCTGCGTGCTTGCAACACATTCATTTAAGGGAAAACTGAAATTCAAAACTTGAAATTTGTTTAAACAGTTATCAAATTAACATATGCGTGTACTCTCGCATCTGATTAAGTTGCAAGTTCAGCTTCAAGAAGTTTTAAAGAGTTTTTTTAGCAGTTGTTTTGCTTTTTCTGATGTGCTCAGCTGGGCGTAGGATAATTTCTTTTTTCAGCTGAAAATTACGCGCATAAACGTAAAAGATTATTATGACTGTTCTAGTGCTTCTATCTTACATCGTTCCGGTTGTGAATTTAATATCATATTTCGCACCAAGTTAAGAAGTTAAAAATAATAGAATACTTAAAGTTAGAGTAGCACTTGAAGAGTGTAAAATGCAGTTAAATTGTTTTACAGAGCATTGACAGTCAATCAAAAGTCAATCGATAGATGAGAAAAGATTCCCAAAGGCATGAAGTATTGTTTTTTTTTTGCAGAGTCAGTTATTTATCAGAACTGTCGGTTGAATCCATTTATAGACTAAGCAGGCAGCTCAAGTTTGTCTGGAACAGCAGACGATATAAAATTTTTGGTTACAGTTGAACACTCGATTCTGAGTTCTAACGGCTCTTGGCCATGTTTACAAGTTGCCGTTGACAAATGTGCCCGGAAATTGTGGCAGTTGCATAAATATATTCGTGCAAAATTCCGAAATGGAAATGGAGAATGGGCAGCACATGGGCTTGGGAACATTTGTACTTGCATTTTGATGGTGCATTGTTTGTATTTCTTTCTGTATTTTTTTTTAAGGTTTTTTGTTTGTTGCCAACGAAACGAGTCACAAAGTCAAAACAAGTTTGCCGCCTCAAGAGCTTGTGGCAAAGAAGCAAAGCTACCTGAGGCACTGATTCGGTCGTTGGCTTTGACTTTGGCTTTGCAACTTGAGAGTCGCATCATCATTAAATTCAAATGGCAGACAAAGTTTGTGTTCCGAGTCTTTTGTTTTTGTTGCGGCAAACAGACATGATTTATGCTTGATAAATTGAAGTCTATATTAATCGGAGCTGTCATGTTGACAATTTTATTGTAATGCGAACGCGAATCACGATCGCCATCAACAACAACAACAGCAACAACAACAACAAGGGAGCAACAACAATTTGGCTAAATGACCCAGAACAGACAAATTTATGGCAATAGCTAGGAAATGGCCAAGCGAAGTTAATGCGCTGTGGTACTTAATGATGCTTAGAACTTGGGCTCATTTTGTAACACAGTCGTCGTCAGATTCTGTGAAAGGTTTCCACACTATGTTTGTACTCGGCTTTGTGAAATTGTTTGTACCTTTCCTTTGCAATCGCTTTGTCGTGCTGTTGTTCTAATTTCATTTACCAGCCGACTGACTTTCACCTGCCCAGTTTCTGTTTCTGCTGCTGTTGTTGTTGCTGCTGTACTTGATACCTCCATATATGCAGAGATTCCCAGTTCTCTTACCAAAGCCCAACCCAACGCGATTCAGATTTGGGCGCAGCCCTGGTCCAGCTAATTAAACACATCTCAGTTCCCAGTGCAGCAGCAACAATCACCAATTACACGCTAGTTATTCTCGTTCCCCTCTTTAGTTTAACTATTACTCTTCTGCATTGCAACTTAGCATCTGCTCACGAAGCGTTGATATTCAATTAAATTTTATGACAACTTCTTGACTTCACTCTGACTCTGACTCTGACTATCGATTGGTGAAAGAGGAAAAGCCTCTAATGACACAGAAAAAACTAAGATTCAAATGTCGGTATGATTATGAATGGATTGTAGATTGAGGTACAACAAAATGTATATGAGATTTGTCGTAGTAAATAAAAATGAAATTATATAAATCAAAATTTTCAATAAATTTCACAATATAAAACAAAAATTAAATTAACTTGAAATTTTAGGTAGTAAATTTCATTAATTTGTATAAAATATTATTTGAATTATCTTAAAGATTTCGTAGTTAGAATTTTGGTCAAAAAACAATCTTTAATTCAAGAATATTTGATATAAACGCCAAGTTAATATGAAGAAAAAATCGTATAGTTTTCAGACCAAATATCTTTGAATCAACAAATTTACATTATATTTATTTATTTGTTTATACATTTTGTAATCTAAATCTAGTATTTTTGGTCTTTCTTTGAGAATTGGACATTTTTCTGACTTATGTTCTTAGTTTTAAGAATTTGTTCTTAAAGTGGTCTTATTTTAAGAATACAATTTTTATGACGAATGTTTTTGATATTAGAAACTCTCCTCTTTTCAGGGTACTAAAATATCTGATATATATTTTTATTACATTTTTAACTTGAACTGTGATTTTTCAATGATTTAATCATACATTTATCATATTTTTTATAGTGGGAATATTGCTAAGCTTAATCAAAGTAAAAAGTTCTCAAAATAAGAGCATTCTAACTTCGTTCTTAGTTACTTAGCTTAGGTTCTGCTCTTGTTCATTTCTTTTCATTTACAACTTCCGCTTGGTTGAGAAATATCTAAGAGAGGGGGAAAAAATAATAAAATATAAAGAAAAGCAAGGCTGCAAAAAGAAGGCTGCAAAACATTCGATGCCGATCACTGCAATCGCTGATGATGAGGTGCATAAACGACGCCCATTTATTGAGCCCTCGCGGCTTTAATAACTTGAGAGACGAGGACGAAGATGAGGATGGGGATGAGGATGAGGAGTTGCTGCTGCCGCTTGGATTGATTGTGGTAGGCATTGCTCAGAGGAAAGAGATAGAGACAGAGAGAGACAGAGAGAGACAGAGACGGAGTGAGTGAGGAAACATGTTTGCCTGCCACTAAATGACAGGCATTTGTCTGTCTACCAAAAAGGCGAAGCGAAGAAGGGGAAGGCAAGAAGAAGTCAGAAGACAGGCAAAAGTCGCATCAATTGAGTTCGACATGAAAATTGCTCAGTGTAAAGTTCTGTGAAGACCTTAACTCGATGTTGTTGCTGTTGTTATTGTTGTTGTACTTGTTGTTTGTTCGTAGAATATTTAAAAAGCCACACATGAAGCCATCGAGTTGAATTACGAGTCTAGAAGAGACTGCTGGACTAGAAGACTTGCTTCATTATGTATAGCTAGGTGTGTCTACAAGGCAAGAGTCTTCGACTACTACGAGTTTACTCATTGCCCGGAATGGGCCGATGTCGATGGCCAAATTAGTGAGCACGCGTGGGCCACAAATTGTTTGGCACACTATAAAAGCAACTTGGCACAAATTTCACCCGAGAAGGCAGCAAGTGAAGAGAAATATGAAATGGTCAAAAGAATGAGCGAGTCAAGTGTACAACTCAAATACACTATAAATAATACACTATAGAGTATGTGAGTAGCAACCATGTTAAATTTAAAACTTCAGCTCACAGATTTCCACTGATTGATGCGCATTTATTAAAGCCTAAAGTTGTTAACAGAAAACAAGAGTCAACAGCCTACGAAGAACAGCAGAAGCAAATGATATTCCCAGTACTCGGCTTGCAATACATTTCAGCTATATAGAGTGTTCTTCTGGCTGTGTAGCCAATGCCAAAGAGTTCTCAGAACTAAAGAGATGAATATCTCAAGACAAGCAGCAGCTTTGTGTAGTGTATTCAAATGTGGCTGCATAGCAAATTGAGAAGAAGCCTTAATTTATTGACTTTTCTAGATTGCTTTTGGCCGGAGTTAATCAAGTTTAAATACGGGCACAAACCACTTTCACGCTGAAGTCTCTTAACAATAGAGTTCTTTACCCTCTGTTAACCGACTTTTCTATCCATCTATTCAGTTCAGTTCATTTCATTCAATTTCATTCATATGATCGCTGTTTGATTCATTTCGTTTTCCGTTTCGTGTTCTTGCTCGATTTGCAAAAGTGAAAATAGGCTCAAGCACAATTGCTATGCATCTATTTATCTGACTATTTAAATCGATTTCATTTCTCGACTCATATTTACATAATCTGTGCTTATTATTATCGAGCTGGGCGGACTTCAACTTGGTGAAAGTTTTTCTCGTTTTTTGCGCGCTACAAATTACAACTTAGAACGACGTCGACGACGACGACGACGACGAATGATGCCCAGTAGCCAAAGTTGTGCTGATTAGAGCCAAGGCTTCGAGCCCATTTACCGCCTTTCACAAATCAACGTTGCAGCCCCCCAAAAAAACAAGACGAAAAAGATCTTTAAGAAGGAAAAAATCTGTCAGTGGGGCGTTGCCACTGTGTCAAATACTCAACACGAAACACAACAACGAAATGCGGCAAACAAAAGTATCTTTCAGATGCTGTTTCAGATACAAGTGCTCAATAGCCCATTTATTGTGTTGAATTGATGTCGCGCTTTAGAATTTATTGCTGTGCAACTTTTTTTTGTTGATATCCCCAACGGTGTGTGTTTGGAGTATTGTCTTCAGCTGGAAGATTTGTGTCTATGGGTTTTATAGAACAGCTAGAAAAGCTTCCTCTAACTGGGTTGATTTCTAACTCTAAAAAGGTGAATGATTTATGCCATGAAATTAATCAAACCCAATGACTAATTAGCACATCAATTAAGCTCCAATTGTGTGCTATCCAATTAATAATTTATACAACAACTTGAACAATCTTTGCTATATTCTTGCCTTAGAACAAGCTCTTTAATGTGTTTTCTGAGCTTTCTTCTAATTACACATGTAGAACTTTGACAAACTAATTGTTAACTTTCAGTTTCTCTTGCACTTTAATTAAGCTCCAATTGATGAAAACTTAGCTAATTAATAATTTAATAATTTGCTATATTCTTGCCTTAGAGTAAGCTCTTTAATGTGCTTTCTAAGCTTTGCTTTAATTACAAGTGTAGAACTCTGATAAGCTAATTGTTAACTCTCAGTTTCTCTTGCTGATCACTTAAAAAATCTCTCTTTGTCAACATTGAGAATTCTTTTCAATTTCCCTAAATTTTTGGCAACGTTTAACTGGAAATGGAAATTAAAAGTTGTAATTTCCTAAACTAATAATCCAATCTCAAGTTAATGCGCGTTGGCTTTCGCCCCGTCGCGAAACAAAGAAAGCCATCAAAATTAATTACTTTATTAATTTGTGTATAGCATTTCTCGCAGTGCAGATTGAATGAGCTGTTGTCGACAAAAATTACATTGTTGGGGCGTAATTGTTGGCCTCGATATGCCAAAGTTCTTGGACACTTTAAAATACAATTTCTGCTCCCACAGCCTCGGAAAGAGAGTTGTTTGGCTTTCTTCAGCTTTGTTAACGTATCTTTCTACTATAATTTATTTATTATACTTGGCTTCTAACCACACGTTCTGCATATACACACTCAGAGCTGTGACTGAGTGCGTTCTACATTTCCAACACTATGTTTAGTCACCGGAATTATGAGAACCTGAGAGCTGCCCCAATGCGAAGCGCGTTGAGCTGAGCCATTGTACGATAATTAAGTGTACAACAATTTCACCACTAAAGAAAGTGCCAAATACAAGTCTTATAATACTCTGACAGTCTTTGCTCTGCAACACTTAAGCAGCTGAGTACTTAAGAGCAAGTGTTTGCTGTTTGCAACCGAAAATCGAAACTGTTTTTGGCTATTTTTTTTTTAAGTGGAATCCATGCAAACGACAGCCAAGTGAATTGAATTAAAAATCTCAGCACACTCGAAATAAAAGTCAAGCGTAGTGATTTATTGTGTGAAACTGAAACTTCTGCTTTTCAGCTTCCTTCTTTTTGTTTTTGTCTATTTCTTGGATGTTGTTTTGACTCTGATTTTAACTTTAACTGTGGCTACTTCTTTGCGGCGTGAAAGTTTCAGTTGTTGTTTTGCAGTTGCCTTCGGTGGCTTGACATTAAGATAATGGCTTGATTAAATGTTGTCATGAGAGCGAACTGCACTAAGTAAAATATTTTGCTAGCGAGCTGTGCTTGCCTTGACTTTAAGAGTTCCAATTAGGCGCACTTCTTGATCATGTCGCACTTTGCTGAAACTTCAACAGAGTTTCAACATTTGGTGAAGTGGTTTGCAACAGCTAAAAGAAGCAATAATTAATGCTGAATAGCTTCTTCGTATTTTAAGGCAAATGTAACTGGACCATGAATTCCCTAAAATTGTAACGAAACTTGAATAAACCAGTTATTGAAACAGATTGCTTTACTCCAGACAAGCAAAGTAAGTAATTAACTTCTTTAGTACTTTATTTTTATTTGTTTTTCTTTATCACTATCACATTACAACACTAACTCCCATGGAATACGCGTAGAACCAACTCTCTTAACCCTATCAGTTATATATATCATAAATAGATAGCTTTTTCTATGCTATATTCAACACTGACTATATGGTATATTTATCACTCTTTGATATATTTCGAATGTATGATATGTTAGTACTTTAACAATAACAATTTTTGCAGTATTCGGTTATCGGTATAAGAATAATTCAAAATGGTTAAGCATACTCGACTGTAGATTTCTTACTTGAAGTTTCATTTAAAATTGAAATATCTACTTTTTCCCCTTACTCAACTGTACACTTAAACTTATAAACCAAGTTAAACTTGGACTTTACACTTCATTCACCACACCTAGAATAATTATACATAATTTAATGATACGTGCTCAGTAAGCATTCACTCATCAAAAAGACAAACACTGATGTCATCCACATCACCTTTCGCCAACTATTACTTTCATTTAGCTACAGTTCAAGTGAGGGCATCTAGCATTCGCTTTTAGTACAATTAAGTTGTTACCGCTTCGTTGTTTTGCTCAAAAAGTGCTTGTGCTCTGTGCTCTTAGCTTCATTTGCATGCAAGCAGCTTGTGGTGCCTCCTGCTAATCACGTTCTTAATGAAAGTGGATGTGCGATGTGCCATGGTCTGCTAGTCTACAAGTCTACAAGTCTACTACTAGTAAGTAAAGACTCTGTAGTCTCTCTCACTTGATGAGCTGATGGCTGAGCTGTGATCGTGTTTGGTTCTGTGTCTAGAGACTGGCTTGCTTCTTTCACTGGCAATGACCGCCATTTGCTTTGGTGTTGTTTGATTTTCACGTTTGTTTATTTGTTTGTTTCGTTTTTTTTTGCGAATGCAACCTGACCAAGTCCAACTCTAACTTGTGGAGAGGGAGTTTTGGTTGAAGTTGTTCTACTCGATGCTGTGTGTGCTGATTCTTAGTACCAGTTTCTTCTACTGTTGTTGCTGCTGTTGTTGTTGATTAATATTATTTATAGCTGTCGTTCGTGTCGCGGGCTGATTTCATTCGATAAGCAGTGAGTTTCCTCTCTGCCCCATTTCTGTCGCTCTGCATCAATTTATTCGAGACTTTAGACCATCTCCGAACTGGAATGTAAACAAAGCCATAAACTCTGTGGAAATATGGTAATTAGTGTGTGCGCTTGGGGAAGTGAGAAAACACAAGCACGATTTACTTCTAATTACTTAATATTTATGATGGGAAAGAGTGACTCAAGTATTCAATTGTCCGAGACGGAGTGCAACGATCTTTTTAGCTTCATAATGTGCGATTAATATCATTTATCTAATATCTAAAAAAATAGTTTTTTTTTATATTGCTGAATGCGTCACAAACTGGAAGTCAAATGAAATTCACATTAAGTGAGAGAAAACCACAGTTAAAATCCCCATTAAAAACAGTTAAGGTTTTCTATAAGCTCGTTTATCACCAGGTTAAAGACGGGCTTTTAAGCCGTACAGCAAGTTCATCAGTCGAGAGCTCTGTGAAGATGTGATTTACGCACATCGTTTTCTGCTTTAAGTTTTTGAGAAGAGACTCGACAGCAAACATTACCTGAGAATCACTTACTTACTCATTCTCCTTCTCTCTTCCCTCTCTTTTACAGCGTCTACAAATTTCTTCATTAAAAGTGTGGCAGAAGTTTTGGCAACAACAACGACATTAAGATACCTGTATCATTTGCTCTGAATGGCTAAACAATTGTGCGGGTAATTCCATCCGTGCAGCTCCGTGCTCTGTGCTCCGTGGAGTCGAGCATGCGCTGGCCTCCACCAGTTGCCGGCAGACGCATCTTCTTCTTCTTCGATTCGCTTGTCATTGGAAAGTTGCCGCAGCCGCTTTGCTGCGTGACACACATTTCACGCATTAGACAACCCCCAGAAGACAGAAGACAGAAGACAGATAGAACCACAGCCCGCTATTCCAACTCCAAGTTGCATTATTCATGCGCAGAGAAGAAGAAACAGCAACAACAACAACAACAACAACATTAACAGCGACTACAACAACCAAAAGAAGTGCTGCAAGTGAGGCAAAGATGACGCTTCGCTTAGTCAGCATATTATCGCTGGCATTATTTTTAGTATTGCCCGCACAGTTGGATGCATTTATCACGCAGAATACAGGTGAGCTATGTAACAACGGTAACGTGCGTGAAAAACTCTGATAACAACAGATCGGAGCATAACAAATATGTAGAGAGCGAAGCATGCAATAGCAAAAAAGTTGTTTTTCAGTTCACTTTGAACGTCAAATTCGGTTCCAAATGGTTTCCATTGGGGAATTCCTAGCCAGATTATTCAGCAGATTGCGTTTTCCTTGTGGAGAACTCTACTTAACGGGTTAAACAACTGAGCAGCTTAGTCTAAGCACTGGAATCGTAAATGATTTGCAAATTCCTAAAGTTCACTTGCATAGAAGTTGAAGAGTTAATTCTTTAAAATTAATTAACATCTGTACAAAGAAGTTAGTTAGCTTATTAGATTTGAGATAATATACAAAAAGTATTGTAAAAATATTTCGATTTTTTTTTCTACGGTATGATTAAAATCCTATAGGATTTAAATATAAAAGTTAAAATTGAGTGTCTAATATATACAAAGTATAAAATGTGTACTAGATAGTTTGAATAACAAATAGGATGTAAAATGTAGTATGAAATGATGGATGCATTATAAAATATATACTGAATAGTTTATATAAGAAATAGTAGTTAAGATGTAGTATAAAATATATACTAAATGATAATGATAATAATTAAATGTTAGGAAAACTGAATTGAAGGTACACATGGGAACTCGAATGCTATCAGCAATTACTTAATTTAAGTTCATCTACTTCAGATCTCGTTATTTTTCAAATAATATTCAAAACGGGTTAAAATTGATTAGAAAATTTCTTAAACATATAGAGAATACACATTACGTATAACTAATATAATTAATATACATTTATGTTGCTTTCAACTTAAATCTGAAACTTAAATCCCCTTTCCTTTTTCTCTCCCTCAGGCTGCCATCACAATGGCACATGGTATGCGGACAAATCGGTGGTGCCCAGCATGGAGAAGTGCCTCAACTGTCAGTGCAATCGCAAGACACTCGTGTGTCGTCTAAAAGTGTGCCCAGAGATGCCGATGCCACCGCCACGCGGTTGTGTGGTCGTCCAAAAGAAGAATACCTGTTGCCCGTATTTGTCGTGTGCTCGTCTCGATGCCTTCTACAAGATTCCCACCAAGCGACGCATCATCGCCTACTTGGATCACTATGAACGCGAGTCCATCGATCGTGTGGTCAACGATAATATGCTGCAAAGGCGCTCTGATGACTCGGACGTGGATCTATTCGGTAAGTTGAGATAATACTTTATATTTTCAGCAGTTGAATAATCGAAATATTTTTGCAGTTTGTGTGAAGAATGGCACGGTGTACAAGTCGGGATCTGCGATGTCCTCATCGAATCTGTGCAGCTATTGTTATTGCATTGGTAAGTTCATAAAGAGAGTAAGAAATGAAGGTAGAAGAAACAAGAAAATATATTCTTTAACTTATATTCGTTTGTTTGTCTGACCTCCAAATTCTTAGAGACTATCAAAGCTGAAGAAGGTAAATAAGGCAACCACATTTCTGTCTGTCTTACGCTGATGAAGTTTATTATACTCATATAAAATCTAGTAATATATCAATATAGCGAATATAGCTTACAGTATATTTTAGTATTTTTACGATACTCTAAAGTATATTTCAAATCAAATTTACTATATCGATATACCAAATATATCCTTCGGTATGTAGAATATGGTTTTATTGAAAATGAGTAGTGAATATCTCACAGTCAAGCACACTCGAATGTAGCTTTCTTATTGCTACCCTCTTTAGCTATCTTTTACATTGTAAAAATGTGACTATGACACTTTCTGAACTACAATATTTCTAATAATTTTGTAACGAATGCTGCCAGTTCATTTGTTTGTTTTATGAATATGAAATTTAGTATTGAAATTAAAATCCCAAATTTCTCCGTAGACTAAATTAAATACTGACTAAACGATTTCCAGAAACAATAATATAATAAACTTGGCAGTTCTTTAGAAAAGAGCCTTAGTATTTTACACCTTATATGAAATCATACTAAAATCTCCCTTCTTTTTCAGGTGGCACCGAGAAGTGCGTCAAACCCAAGTGCATGCTGCCAGTGGAGGGCTGCAAGCCCATCTTCGTGGACTCCACCTGCTGCCCGGTTCGTTACGACTGCAGCAGCAAGACATCGGGCAAATCCTCGCAAGAAGTGCGCTATCGCAAGACCTCGAACAAACACTTCCAACGCATGTCGCAAAGACTTCAACGCAATCGCGGCTGCACCGTCAACAGTCAGTTCTATGCGGAGGGACAGAAGATGCGTTCGGATACGGACAAACCCTGCGACATTTGCTTCTGCATACGCGGAACACGTCGCTGTGCTCCAAAGAAATGCTCCCCAGCGTTGAAGAACTGCATCCCGGTGGTGCCCAAAGGGCAGTGTTGTCCCTCGAGCTACGATTGCGGCAGTCAGCGGGATTATCGCCGATCGCAGAGTTCGCGACAATTCAATCTTTACAATCTGCTGTTCGGCAAGGAGGAACAAGAGGCTGAGGCAGCAGCAGCTGCGGCGATGATGCCTCAGAATTCTATGATGGCCGAGCATTATCCACACGATCGTCACCCGACGCTGCCGACGGTGGGAGATGCCATGGAGGCGAGCAGCGAGAAAAGTATTATGGACACGCTGCGTGAGGGACTTGAGTTCATCGATGGCAACAACAATCAGATGCTCGCCAGCAACATGGATTTGGTAACGGCAGCAACACCTGCACCCATAATCCAAGACGGAAGCACCACAGAACTGAGTTTGCTGGATTTGCTATTGGGTCCCAGCACACAACAAAGTGAAGTCAAGGTGACGCAGGAGTCGTTGACGACAACGAAGAAACCTTTGTCCTGGGTGGATTTATTGCTAGGTCCCGATGAAGAAGATGTTGCTGCTGTCACAGAGTCGAGTATAGAATCAAACACAGCGCTGGCTCAATTGGAGACGCAACCGAGTGTGGCAAGCAGCACTTTAAGTAGCATTAAACGCATTGCCGATGACTTTGACGATCAACTGGGCAGCGATGAGATTGCTGTGGGTGAATTACCCGCCGAAGCACAACAAATATTGCTCAGCAATTCGCAGTCAAAGGAAGAAGAAATCGAAACAACAGCAAAGCCAGCGAATGATTTGTTCAATGCGTTCTTGAATGGACTCTCCGATATGCTGGACGGTAATGCAACGAGCAGCTCAACAACAACAACTCCAACGACAACAACGACGACCACAAGGCGACCCACAGTCAAAGTGCAACATGCAGCTCCAATGTTTCGTCCACTACCGAGTAATAAACCGCAGCACAGTCGCATCAACTCGAAGCTGGCAAATCTGACGGTGACGCCGCCAATGGTTGTGGTCACCAGCAAGTATGGACAGCCCGTGACCTACAGAACAATGCCCAGCAGCAGCAGCAGCAGCAGTACAACAACAACCACTACAACAACGACAACCACAACGACAGCCAGACCCACAACAACAACAACAACCACTCAGAAACCAAGCACCACAACAACAACAACAATTCGAACTACAAACAAACCGAAACCAAAGCCGAAGACAACGCGACGCACCACAGCAGCAACAACAACTACAACAACAACAAGTAGCACGACCACAACAACAACCACACCGCGACCCACCATCACAACAACAACAACTACAGCGCGACCCACGACAACCACTACAACCACTAAACGAAGCACTTTGAGACCCAAGCAAAGCACCGCGCGACCTTTGATCATCAAAACGAATCCCAGCATTTTGGAAGCCGAGCCTTTGGATGTCAGCGATGACAGCACGGCGCCCACTTTGCCACCCAGTTTGCCTAATCTCAAGATCATTCCCTTCCTGCCCACAGATGCTGTGAATAGCCAAGCAACCAAGCTGCAATCGCAAAGCAGCTACAACAATGTCAACACCAACAACAACTACTATCAGCAACAGCCAATGGCTGCTGATAAAATGGATATTGATTACGATCCAGCTTACGATGAGACTGCCGCACTTTATCCTTCAATAACCTCAGCTTATCCACAACAACAGCAACAGTCGCAAGTCAGCAGCAGCAACAACAACGATCAGGCTGCCTACAAATACAAGTTCAATGTCGAGGTGCCCGCTGTTGAGGCGCCACCAGAGCCGGTTGTGCATCTCGGTGGACAATACGAAGGCAGTGCAGCGTATGTTAACTACGACTTTGAGCAGCAAGTTGTGCCACCAGCGCACAGCGGCTTCTCGCCACCCACAGAGACTGAGGGCGGTTTTATGCCCAAGGATCCACTGGTCATCGATGGCGAGGTGTTGCACGATCACGTCACATCCAATGTGATACTTTCGATAGGCAACAACTATCAAGTCACACAACACATCATCGATATAACAACTGCGGCGAGTGAAAACGACACGATTCCAATAGGTAAGTGAATGGGTTTAATAAAGGGAAGGTGACGGAAGTTAAGTATAATAATAGATATATAAAGAAAGAGAAAAAAGTATATATTAATATAAAGAAAGATATTCTAATCTAATACTCTAAAAGATGGATCACTATTCAGAGTTGGAAAAGTAATACGTATATTGATCATTAAATGAAAATTGTAACAATTAAAAGTATAAGTTTGACAGAAGGATACTTTTTTCTTCCATCAAATTTTCAATAAGCTCAAATTCTATTGATTCTCCCCTTTCCAATATATGTACTTCTTAAATTATTATTCTCCAGCATTCCAGATATATGTTCCATTTACTTACTACTTTCTTCGTCAGGGGAGACATCCCAAACGATGATGATTGTCCTCTCAATATCATAATTTTATAAGCCTTTCTCTTTTAGTCTCATATTTTGATGATGCAATGGCTCAAGGTTGCCCATAAGCAACTTTATAACTTTGAAAATTCGTCAGCTGTTTTTCAATAGAAATCAGAATTCATTTATCAAGAAATTTCACTCGAATTCTTCAACTTTTAATGTGTAATTTAAAAGTAAATCACTTTCTTTAAATATACCTCACAATACAAGCACTTTTAACGCGAGGCACGTCCAGCACTTTCCTAGAACTAGAATTTTTTGCTTACATTATAAGTATACACATTAAAGCACCTTTATCGCGAAAAATAAGAAATAATAATAAGTCGATAAACATTTGAAATTGCTCACAGGCAACTGTGGGGTCGAATGGATTAAACCAAAAACAGAGGCGATAGCTAGACCGTCAGCCACAAGAAATTATAAAACTTACTACTAATTATTAACATATATAAATATTAATTGTAGCTTTTATTTATTAATGAAACAAAAAAAGTAACAATATTTGTAAGCTCTTATAAGAAATCTATTGCATTACTTTAGCAAATTAATTTTGTCATTTTTAAAACAGTTTATTTATCTTAGTGAGCTACATATTTAGCCACATTGTTCACTCTTCATTCTTGTTGCGTATTAATTACTTTATAAGCCTTTTAAAATTTACCTATTCTCTTTATAATATCCATTTGTAACGACTTGTTCTACTTTGGAGCAACAACTCATTAATCATTCTCGCTTTTGGCAGAAATCACAACACCCGATCCCTTTAAAGATGTCATCCACACCGAGAGGTCGCCCAATCTGGACGCACTCATTGTGGACAAGCAGCCAGCACAACAGCAACAGTTGCAGCAACTACAGCAACAGCAACAGGAACAACAGTTGCAGCAACAGCAGCTGCAACACATCGAGAGCGTAAGCTATAGCATAAGCAGCGCTTCCGGTGGCAACAAAGCAACAACACAAACACCCGCCACAACAACAACTACCACTACAACAACAACTCCATCAACAACAACAACAGCAGCAGCAGCAGCACTGCCATCGATAATAGACAAAAACGAAATCAATAAACTGGACCAGTTGCTGGACGAGTTGCTGGGCAGCGTCAGTCAGAGCACGGTGCCGCCCTTTAGGACATTGCCACCCAGCATAGCAGTAAAAAACTACCGCTACAACAACAACAACATCGAGACCGGCAACAACAAGTGCGAGGCCAGCAACAACGACAACAACACGTGTCTATAAGAAGGGCAACAAAACGAAGAGCAAACCGGCAGCCGGCAACAGACGCAACAATCCAACAGCAATTACAAGTAAACCCAGCAGATCCAAAGTTCAACAGGCCACGCGTCGAACTCCCGCCAGCAGCAGCAGCAGCAGCAGCAACAGCAGCAGCGGCAGCAACAACAATAACAGAAACAACTCTGTGGCAGCCACAGCGTTGACAAGTGTTAAACCCAAAGGCACAACGGTAACTACAACCATAACAACAGCAATTGCTAAGCCAACAGCAGCAGCAACAACAACAACAACAACATCGACGACGACAGCAGCAACTGTTGGCAGTTCAATGCGTCCATTTTTTAATGTCACCGTTCGACACATTGCCCTTCATGAACGCCAGCTATGAGGTGCGACCGCATATGTTGCAACCACAACAGCAGCAGCAGCAATTGTTGGAGTTGCAACAGCGACCGCAGCAATTCCATCATTATCAGCACGCGCCCAGTAGCAGCAGCAGCATCACAACAACAAAACCGACAACAACTACAGCAGCAACAGATGCAAGTGTTGTTGTTGGGGGCGAGAGTTTAATGGATGCCACGGGTATGCTAAAATTAGCTGGATGCAACATTTATGGTCGCATGTATCGCGTCGGTCGCATTATAGTCGAATTATCCAATCAATGCCTGGAATGCAAATGCACCGAGGTGGGCGTCAAGTGTGGCCCACTAGACTGTTAATTTAAGATCCCCCCGCACCCCTTCGCAGCCAGCCAGCACCCCGCCTAGAGCCTTGGTAAGTCTGTATGTGTATGTTTGTGCCGTTGTATGCTTGTGTTTTTGTATGCGTGTCTGTGTCTGTGTTTGTGTTTGGCCAAGTTCTCAACCCCCCGCTGCTTAGTTTATGCATTTAACATTTTAGTGAGACGGCGGCAAACGCAAGATTTAGATTTAGATTTAGTTAGTACTTATTTTAGGGGGAAAACATCAGCTCTAAGTTGTATTATAGACTCTTAATATTTAATTTTTAATTTTACACTAATTCGCATGCATTTAATTTAATTTAATTTAATTTATAGTATGCTCTCCACATTGAGTTTGCATACATTCTAATTTTTAAATCATAATTTTAGTTTTATTTTATCAATAAAAATTACATTAACAATGAGTTGCTTTTTATTTTGTTTAATTTTTTTATTTTCTATTTATTTTTATACCCCTTACCCATAGTGTTCACGAAAGGTATGTAACAGGCAGAAGGAGGCATCTTAAACCCCATGAAGTATATATTCTTGATCAACAACGAAATGATATAGCCATGTCCGTCTGTCAGTCTGTCCGTCCGTCTGTCTGTCTGTCTTACAATCTGGTATATTTTACACTCTTTGGTATATTTTCTATATACTATATATATCCTATATTATATCTATATACTATATATATCCTTTCGTACATTTTTCAGTATTTTAGCGATATATTCATTTGGTATATTTTTAAACTAATACCACACCGTTTTGCATCTCCAACCCCGTACAAAATATATCCTTTGATATCATTTTAGTATTTTTGTGGTATATTAATTTGGCATATTTAAAATTAATACTGCACCGTTTTGATTTTACTTACAATGAGAGTCATCTCCGACCCCATAACAAATATAGCCTTGAGTATATTTTTAGTATTTCTTAGTATATTAATGTGGTATATTTTAAAATTAATACCGCACTGTTTTCCTTTTACTCAGAATGGGTAGCAGGTTTCTCACAGGCGAGAATATTCGAATGTAGATTTGGTACTTGTTTGTTTGCAATTTATAATTTTACAATAGTATATTTTTATTGCCTAATCGAAAATGTCACCAGTGAATGCATTTCTAATTTGTATGCGAACAAAATTAAAATGCACACGTGTCCCAATGTCGATAATAGCGATTCAATTTCGTTTAATATGTCTATATAAATATTTAATTAGCTATTGAACGTTTACCGAGAATTTGTGCACAATTAGTTGTGCATTTGGGACAATGTCGTGAAATTAAAAAATCCATTTAAAAGTGTAAAAAATAACATTTATTCAAACAGTTTGAGTATAACGAAAAATATAATTATGTATAACCTTACAAGTAGGTGGCCATAAAAATCACTTGCGACAGCCAAAACAAATAAATTGTATAATAATTTAAATAGAGATAGGAGAGAAAGAAAGAATAATGATGTACTTTGCTTTATCCGGCGACTCGTATGGAATTCGTAATTACGTAAGTCTAATTTAAAGCTGATAACGGAGTGTGTGGAATTATTTAGTTATTACGCATATTGAGTGCCCCAAAAATGCCAAGTTGTCGAAGCCGAAGTTGATGTTGAGGATGTTGACATCGACTTCTTTCGAAGAAGGCGTCGATATGCCAAATACCCAACCATTAAACCCGCGATAACGCCACCAAGATGTGCCTCGAGACTAATGCGGGGATTGCGATTGTGATTGATGCAAAAATGAAATGCGGTGAATGCCGCATCGCACATCAACAATATCAAGATCACTGCAATGCGCACATAACGATGCGACAATTGTTTAAAATTCTACAATGAAAACGAAAATGAAAACGAAAAATGATTAACTCATGGGTAAATTTAAATTGCGGTTTTGCAATTTCGAATTGGTTACACTTGACTGACCAAAACCAGGTGGGGCACATGACTGCACAGCATCGCATAGACGCCCGCGGAGGCACCCAACAATAACAGCTCCGGCTGCAGCCAGGCATTGGCCAATGCCCCACAAATGCCACCCGCAATATAAACCACGGCCACACGCCAATGACCCTGCTCCAGTTCCAGCCAGACACCCACAAAGAACTGTCGACAAATTGAGTAGCATAACATAACCTAAAGACCTTAAAGACTTCGATGGGTGTTTACTCACCTGAAGACACATATTGATGGCCAGGTGCCAAGCATCCGCATGCAGCAGCATGTAGGTAAAGTATCGCCAATATTCATGCCGTGATTCCGGCCTATAGATGAGACGACGTTGCATGCATTGGTCGGCAATGTGATGCAGCGATATCTGCAAAAGAAAAAGAAGAGTAGGCGACGTTGGACTAACAAATGGATCGACAAATGTGAGCGGATTTATTAAATGAAAGAATGGAAAATCATAATTATCTAAATAATACAATTATGCAGTTGAAACGCAGCCTAAATTTAATATTGGAAAGTCCTTAAAATAATGCAAAATGACACAAGAAATAATTTTAATTCATAATTTTAATTCATAATTTAATATAGAAGTCATTTAATTTAGTTATTGAACTACCAATAAACGTAGTTCAATAACTTTATTGAACAAAAATTTAAATTTACAATATACATTTCATTTTATATGATTGATATATTCGGCTTGGCGAAACTATATTAGTCATAATGACATTGACATAATGTCATTAACATTCCTTCCAACTCAAGCAAAAATGAACTAGCCCAAAATGTTAAGACAGCAAAGTTTAAATTGAACTTTACTGCTTATTTTTTTTGCCACAGTAGTATGCAGATTATTTTAGCTAAAATTTTATACTATTCATCTAACTTTATTTAATGGAAATTACTTCAAGTTCCTCTTGCAAATTGCATTTAAATGTATTTATTTGTCAAGGCAACTCTATTTCAAATTTAAATTTAAACCCTAATGCATATAAATTTTTAATTTCCTTATATACAATTTATATTTCATTAGTGAATTTATTTAACCATTTAATTTCATATTAAAAACCTCTTTGATATCTAGTTAAAAACAAGCAGAAACCTTTTAAAATGCATTTACATTTAGTAAACCATTTAATACCTATTAAAAAACACTACTGAAGTTTATTTAAAAAGAAGTAGAGGCACGTAATTCAGTCCAACTAAACTCACTAATTATCTCACTGCGCTTCACTCTAATAAACTCAACGCCTTGCTGCACAGTGTCATCGATCAAAAAAGCATAGTAAATAAAAAAAAATGGAGGGAAGTAAATGATGGCAAGCAGCAATCTGTCACTTTCGCTCAGCGGCCAAGTGTGAGACATCCCGAAGTGTGTGAGTGCCAAGAGCTGCCACACAAAAGCGTTGCAGCAGCCAGCTAGAAGCAGAGCTGTCAGCGACAGCATTTTGCGATTCTTGAGGCAGCGACAAGACCAAAATCAGTGGCAGCATGCATCACACCAAATATGACAAATGCCAGTTGCAACATTTTAACGCGACAACAGCAACAACAACGATAACAACGACAACGCTGACTAAAATGGCAATAAACTCAAGACACGTCGATTGTGATTGGAATTGGGATTGAGATTGTGATTGTGATTGAGATTCGAGTGCGAGATTGTGTAATGTGGAATGAATATCGCTTTTGTGGGCTGAGGCTGGGCTTTCAATTAACAATAGCAAACAATTACACGACGCTGACAATTAACAATGATCTCTGCATTACTCTGCGTCTTAGTTGGCAAATATTTCACATATTAAACGTGCCACAAAATGGGTCGCCGCATAAGTTGGGGGAGGCAACAGCCACAGATACAGCTTCAGATACAGATACAGATACAGATACAGATACAGATACAGATACAGATACAGATACAGATACAGATACAGATACAGATACAGATACAGATACAGATACAGATACAGATACAGATACAGATACAGATACAGATACAGATACAGATACAGATACAGATACAGATACAGATACAGATACAGATACAGATACAGATACAGATACAGATACAGATACAGATACAGATACAGATACAGATACAGATACAGATACAGATACAGATACAGATACAGATACAGATACAGATACAGATACAGATACAGATACAGATACAGATACAGATACAGATACAGATACAGATACAGATACAGATACAGATACAGATACAGATACAGATACAGATACAGATACAGATACAGATACAGATACAGATACAGATACAGATACAGATACAGATACAGATACAGATACAGATACAGATACAGATACAGATGCACAACACTTGTGTGTCTTCCTCCAGCCAGGTGAAGTGAGTGCGTGAGTGCATTACATGAATGAGTGGTAAAGTGGGTGTAAGTTGCTGCTGCACGTTGCAAATCCACAAACCAAAGCACTTGTTGGCAGCTGCAATGAATTGGAACAGCGTTGCGTCAAGGGAGGCAAAGATACTTTATGTGTAATGTGAAATCATTGCATTAACAGCTTCCATTTGTAATGTTGCCAACTCAATTATGGTTCACATTAATTTTCACACATTTAAGAAGGAAATTTAATAGATAAATAATTTTAAATAATTTAATTAATTTCAGATTGAATTCCTAATTTCATTTGGATTAAAACACATGGCTTTTAGCTGTTACAATTCAGTAGCAACAACTTCCGCTTTTATTTCATTTCATTTATTCTCATCGATTAACAATTGACGCAACAAAGTTGTTCTTAGTTTAACAGAAGCTGAGTCAAGTGCATGAGTCTACCGCCGCATTTAACACACGTAATTAACTGCATCACTAATTGTGTTTGAACTTTATCTTTTTCTATTAAAAACTTGCACCTTTCAAGAATTTCCTTATAAAATGACTCAAATCACTTTTCAACACATGTTGATTCGGACCGCAGGAAGTACAGTGACCTCAAAATCATATGTATTTATATAAATCTTTCAAGTTCAGATAAGTAATACATGCTGAATGTTGCCATCGCACAACAGCTGATAAGTGTACGAAATTTGTTTCGAACATAAATCGAATTCAGTTCAATTTATTTCGTACTCAAAAAAAGTCTTTCACTGCCGAAAATGAGCCAAAGTAAAAATCGCCAATAAATAAACAAATTCGAGTCGAGAATAAGTAAACAAAATGAAAATTAAAAGTAAAAGTATTTATTAACCGCAAGTGGCGTTAGAATATGCACAGAAGTTTCCCATGAAATGCGAACAAAAGCAAACAAAAGCGAAAAGTCTCGCCGCGAGACAGATACACAAAAAAATAATATTTGGCACACATCATGTATACGTCACGTTTGCCCTGGCCACTGACTGGCAGCCAAGACAGCGAAATATGGAGCAAATGCATGGAAAAAGCTACCTGCACAAAGCACATCAATAATATGAACCAGGGCACACGCCATTGGCGATGTCGTCGATCCATTGTCAGGTCATCAATGAATATTTTTTGCAACGGTGCAACGCGCGGCGTCAACATTGCTGGCAACAACAGCCGCGCATCCTTTGTGTCCTTGTTACTATCAATGCGAGGCAATGACATTATGGCACACACACACACAAACACACGCACACAACTTTAACTCAACACAATGCGAAATTCTTAAGCAAAACAACAGAGTAGAACAAAACACAGCCAACAGCAAGCAGCCATCGAGCAACGACCAACGAACGACAAACGTCTGATGCGTAAAGCGCTTAACCCGCGACTATACAATATACACTACGAATGCTTCCAAATCAGCGCAGACCTCTCCAGCATTGTGTTTGTTGTTGTTCTTGCTCACTTTGTTTGCCTTAGCTCGCGCACGCATCGGAATCGAATCCATTGATCGTTGCTTGATCTTTTATATGCTTGAGCGCCAGTAAAAATAATGTTGCATACTTTCGGGCTGTTGCTTTAAAGTCTGCAGTTTGGTTTGTGACTTGGCTAGCTGAATGTACGCAAAACTTTGAGAAGATAACGTGCTTAATATTATTATAAAAATTGATAAGATCGACCCCAAAACAGCCATTCTAAGCGACCCTTAAGCGATACTTTTATATTTAACTTAAATTGATAAGAAAGAGCATCAAAAAAAAACAGATGACATGGCACTGTTTTTGTGAACAACAACTGAAAATGAAAAATTGCAAAAATTCTTTTAGCATTTTTGCTTGCTTGTAAAATGGAAGAAATGCAAGAAGCGAAGCAGATATAAATATGCAGCAAGCATTTCACAGTCCGTTGACATCCATAATATCTTACATTGCTGAGAAGGTAAATAAGATATGAAATGTAAAATGAATTCTTGTCGAAATGTTTGTTGAATTGAAATTGGATAAAAGTGCTAATAAAATGCCCAAACTGCATTTGAATAAGAGATATTGAACTGCAATGCTGACGGCAGCACATCCTTGGCATTTGACATTTACCAAAATCAACAAATTGACAGCGAGTTGTTGCATTGCTAACTAAACTTGCAGCAGTAGCAGCAACAACAATCCAAAACAGAAGTCAAAATGTTTACACGAAAAACTTGTCGTTTGTCGTCGCCAACGACATCGTGGCGTGGTGAAAAGCTTTCTCTCTCTCGTTCTCTCTCTCTATGCTCAAGTCTTTCTCTCTGATACGCTCAGTGGGGCAGGACACGTGGCCAGGATGTGGTGCGCTGTGGTGTGGGCAGCGCCTGTCAGCACCGAGTGGCGTCGTTTATGAATGGCTTTCAATGAAATATTTATGTAAGAAGCCATTAAAACCGCTAGAGAGACCAAAACAAACGGCACGAATAATTATCTTGGGTCACTCACTCAGCAATTGAGCGTTGAGCGTTAAGTTCAGCAGGAAGAAAAGGATAGAGCAAATCAGATATATACATAAACTTTTGTCGGGGCGGGGCGGGGAGAGAAACACAAGAAACTCACTTTGACTCGCAACTTAACGCAGACACGCACAAAGTCATTAAGGGGCACCTAACTCAAGACTACGTGCCACAACATTTTCCAGAGGTCCAGAAAGAGCAGAGCTGCAGAGACTACAACAAATGGCCCGAAAAAACCTTGTAAAATGAAGCTGCTTAGTTGATAAGGCCAAAAAGCCAGCCAGCCAGTCAGCCAGCCAGCTAGACAAATCTTATCTCGGTTAATACGCCAGTGTGAACTGCGTGGCTTATTCACTTGACTAGCCTCCAGTCCCTCTCAGGCCATGCGACAGTAAAGCGATGCCTGCGGCTTAAGGCGCAGCTTTAATGCGCTGCAGCAGCTTTGAATGTGAAAGCTGCTTGATATGCTTAAAGCAAATCATGTTTTGCAATGGTGCGAATAGCTCAATCTTTGGAAAGTTTGTCGAATAATTCACACAGTTTAAGTAAGAAATGAAAAACGGTTTAAGATGATGTGTATAACTTTAATATACTTTGAAAGTTTCATCTACCTTTTAGGCTTTGCTGAAATTATAAGCAAAACTTTCATATAGTTTGACAACTTTAAGTAGCTTTTTAGCTTTACAAATAACTCCTTCATTATATGAAATAGGCTTTGTTGAAAATTCAACTACATCTTAATATAATTTTAAAGCTATAGACAGATTAAAACTTCGCATGCAACTAGTTGTAATATAACATACAGTACATTTTTAATCTACCTTGAAAGCTTTAGACAAACATCTCGGTATTAGTATACAGTACAACATTAATACAACTTTGAAAGTTTTAAGTAGCTTTTAAGCTTCAAGTCAGCTAGCTGTTAATATAACATAATTTTTGTTAAAGTTACGGGAACGATGTGAATTTAATTTACTGAGCTTTTGAGCTTCACAAACAACTAGAAGTTTATAGTAGACTTTTTTAAATTATAACAACAACTTTAATATGCTTTGAAAGCTTAGAGTAGCTTTCACAAACAACTAGTTGTTAATCTAAAGTAAACTTTTTTGAAGCTATGGTATAAGTGATTGAAAGCTTGCAAACTACGTTAGTCCTTTTAGAAAACTATCCTAATCTCAGTTGAAATCAAACCTCATCAAGTTAACTCGCAAAATGATTGCAGACAATTTTCGACTGCAAACCCTGGACCCATAATTTCCAACATGTTCAATTACAAGTAAAGTGTTAGCTCAACTGTAAAAAGGAAATACTCTGGTGCCATAATAAGAGTTTATGGCCTAAGGCCGCATCAACTTGATTTCTGGCACACAGCAAACCAAACATACTCTCTAATTGTGGGCCAGAAAAGAGGAAAAAAAATGCAAAGGAAAGGGCAAAATGTGCCCACAGTTTCGGTCCGGAGAAGGACTTGTAATTTTAGGCCAGGCAAAGAAACGTTTAGGCAAATCTTTGCGCAAAAATCTTGAGCAAACAAACTCATTACCGACCCGGAGTGCCACACACACACACACAGCATAGAGTGGGCAAAGTAGGCGGGGCTGGCAGTTGATTGAGTGACTGACTGACTGACTAGCTGACTGAAATGCCGTCACTTGGGATAAACTTAGTAAAGGGGGAAGGGGCGAAGTCAAGGCGTGGCAATGCGTAGCGGCCTATTGCGGTTACAGTTTATGACCGCCATTTTATTGATACCGCCAGTGGGAGCACATAAAGGACTTCCCTGTAGTCCCCCCCTGGAGAAGCGAAGCACTCCACAGAATATTCGACTATAAAGCGCAGCGACTAGTTGGCTAGAAAACGGGGCGTGTTTATTACCGGATATGTATCTGCAATGCAATAACAATAACGAGAAGAAGTATACTAAACTAATGCGCTTGTAAAATTACAATAAGCAGGCAGGCAGGCAGCATGCAGCCCAAAAAAGGGAAGCTATCAAAATTTAAAGACAGCAGCAGAAATGATAAAGCCGCTTAGACTTTGCGTCAGATAAATCTATTTAAGAATTTTTTGGGGACGAGGCGGGACTTGCCTAGTCAAATATGTAAGCAAGTATTACCCAAGTGCCATTACAGTTAGTTATGTGCGTAAGTGTGTGTGCGAGTGTGAGTGTGAGTGTGTGTGTGACAATGTGTGTGCAGCCTGCAGAGACATGAGCTTCAAAGCTGCTTGTTTATTCGGTGCGAGCAAAACATGTGTGTGAGAGACTATATACACACATATTTGTAGCTATACACATACATAAAAATATATATGTATATATGTATGTATGTGCATGTGTGTGTGTGCGTGTTTGGTGTGCTGTGCGTGCCTCAGTTGCAAACTCAATTATTAACTATGCGAGGCAAAAGGCAACACCTTCAACTTGCCCGTCGTCGTGTTAGCATCCATAAGTAACTTCCTCTTTCCTCTCTCGCTCTCTCTCTCTCTATCTCTCTCACTTTGTCGCACTTACTCTTTCAGCCAACCTCATAGCTATTTTGTATCTCTTTCTATGCCGCCACACACACTCGGTGCGAGGCTTAGAGCATCCGTCAACTCGAGGGAAATTTGCATTTTATCATCCATGTGTCGGCCTTAATGCTGCAAGGGGCTTTGCTTTTAATTGGTTTTCTTAGCAGTCGATGCTTGCTGTTTTAGTTGTTGTAATTATGCTTTTGCTTTTGCTGTTGCTAGTTGTAGTTGTTAATTTGGCTGAAAGCCGACAAAGACGACAGACTCTGCAAACGTGGCACTAACTTATAATTGTTTAATTAGCAAGTAAAATACGGTGAAAATATGTGGAAATTATTAGATCGAGCTCATCTCTGAGCGCAGCACACGCAGTGCGCGTAAATTGGTTAAAATGCCGCTTAATGGTTTGATACAACAATGCAAGTAGACCTAAAGTGTATCTAAATAATTCTTGGGGAGAATGTAAGCCGTCAAATTGAGTTAGACTCGCGACTTGAGCAGGCATCAAAGGACTCTTAAACGGTAGAAGTAAAAGCCTTAAGAGTGAATGCTTTAAAGTTGACTATAAATAAACGTTTAAGTATTAACAAGTAAGATATCTACACTCGAGTGTGCTCAACTGTGAGATACCCGCTACTCATTTTGAATGAAAGAAATGCGGTGCGGTATTAATTTGAAAATATACCCAAAAAATAAATATCTTAAATTTAGGGAATTCAAGAATTCTTCATCAAACAACATTAGTTTCCTACGACCCCCAAATATATTTATTAAATACTATAATTTTCTTTCTAATTTCTACATTTCAATTTCAATCCTTCACTTCTATTTTGTAGTTGTCACCCTCAATATTTTATATGTATTAAAATCTACTTACTTACTAATTCCTCATAATCCAATACTTACTAATTAACATATATTTCTATCCTTCACTTCTACTTTCCAGTTGTTCCCACAACATTTCGCTCAGTGCACACTTGCTTGTTCACATTTAATAAACTAAAAGCATTGACAGCGACCCCCTAAACGGTTTTCGGAGGGGAAGGCGAAGCGTAACTCCGAAGATATTTATCTTAAACATATGCGCATTATACACACAATGAAACCGTTTTTATTATGCCCACAACCCATACAAAAATATCGAGTAAATATGGAAACCCTTTTGGCCCAGTCAATTTAGTTAAACATTCGAGCCGCATCGAGTCAGTTATTACACGGAAAACAAGTTGAACCACAAAGCAGTCAAAATGATACAAATTATGAACTGGCTTTCCATGGTAAATTCAATTAATTCAATATAATTGTGAAATTCTAAATTATATCTCTTTTAGGCCATTGGCTTGATACCCTTGAATCGTCAGCAATTGCAATCGAATTTTCTGGTGGATTACGTGATGATGGTTTTGGTGCCGTGTCTTTATCTCATTGCATATTTCGGGATTATTTTGATGCAACGCTTTGGTCTTGCTTTTCTCGATGCTTGCAACAGCGTTTGTCGCCTGAGCAACAATCTCTTTATGCATCTCGGTGCATTTCTCTATGTGACCATCTTTGTGATGAGTTTGTATCGTCGCAAGCAGTTCTTTGTGGATTTCGAAACACATCTCGCCGAGATCGATGTCGTCATCCAAAAGTGTCGCCAAGTTGCTGATCTTGATAAATCGCGTGTCAAAGCGGTCAAGCATAGTGTTGCTTATCACTTCACCTGGCTCTTTGTTTTTGGCGTCTTCATTTTTGCCTTGTACTACGATGCAAGCGCTTTGTATGGGTGAGTAAGGTTTGGGATTATTTCATTAATTAACATAGTTATTGCTATGAAGGGAAGAAGTTAAGGGGGCGAGGTATTTGAAGTGGGAATCAATAAACCAAATTAGACCTACTAAAAATGTACAGAAATTCATTTATTTCTGTAGTAAAGTAAGGGCATTATTAGAGTTAATATTATCATATATAGAGTAAAGTAAAGGTATAATTAGAGTTCATATTATCATTATTATAGAGAGACAAAAGTAGACTTTTAGTTATACTTAAGTGTTGAATTTAATTTGTTGACACGTTTCGTAATTTTTTTGAAATGCATTTTCGTATATAATGATTTCTTGAGATTTATATATTAAATTAAATACAATCATTATTTCAAGAGATACATTTGACATATTTAAATTAAGTTGATATATTTAAATTAAAATAAATAGAGTCACATTTGTTATGAGATACATTTGAACTATACAAAAACTTACAGCGATTAATATTGCGGCTCATAATAGCACGATGTAATTGAGAATCAATCAGTAAGTAAAAAATTTCAATTAAGATTATATTTTGAATACTCACAATATATCATAAGCCTTAAATATGCACCATTTCAAATAAGCAACTAGTATTAAAATATTTTGCCCACTCAAAGTCAACTTTGGCCATGATTAAGTCAAGCTATAAATCATAGAAAATTCCAAGCTACTACTTCTATATGCTCCGTCATTCCCCTTCATGTCAATCTTCTTTATTTTTTGCAGCACCTTCGGCGAGTATGCGATAATACCATTCATGGTATCGAGTTTTCCATATCTGGCTGGCAGCATCATTCAAGGGGAATTCATCTATCATGTGTCTGTCATTTCGAATCGCTTTGAGCAAATTAACACGCTATTCGAGAAAATTAACCAGGAGGCACGTCGTCGGCATGCTCCAATCCAAGTGTTCGACATCGAGAGCGAGGGCAAGAAGCAGGAGCGGAAATCGGCAGTAATGGCAACCAAAACAGCATTTGGCATTGAGCAAAAACTGGCCGATGAAATGAAACGTCAAAAGTCGCCGCATGAGGATGAGGACGAGATGAATACCAGCGATGAGGAGGACGATGATATTTTTGATTACAATGATACCAATACCGAGAACACTGAGTAAGCAACGTGCTTAGCTTTCATCTTCCTTTCCCCCACTTTTTACTCGTTTATCTCTCTTTGTGTGCATTTTAGGAGCACCTCGGAGACCAATTTGCCGGATCTGTTTAAGCTGCACGACAAAATCCTCTCGCTGAGTGTGCTGACCAATGGCGAATTTGGACCGCAATGCGTTCCCTATATGGCGGCCTGTTTTGTGGTCAGCATTTTTGGCATATTCCTCGAGACCAAGGTCAATTTCATTGTGGGCGGCAAGAGTCCAGTGCTCGACTACATGACTTACTTGTATGTCATCTGGAGCATCACCACAATGGTTGTGGCTTATATTGTGCTGCGTCTCTGCTGCAATGCCAACAATCACTCGAAGCAATCGGCCATGATTGTGCACGAGATCATGCAGAAGAAGCCAGCTTTTATGCTCAGCAACGATCTCTTCTACAACAAGATGAAATCTTTTACTCTACAATTCCTTCATTGGGAAGGATACTTTCAGTTCAATGGCATCGGACTCTTTGCCCTCGACTACACATTCATTTTCTCGGTGAGTTTTGTATTGACAAATGTTGGCAATTTTTATATGTAACTGGCAGAAAAAGGCATTTTCTACACCATAAAGTAGAAAAGAAAAAGGAATCTTCTACCCCATAAAGTATATATATATGTATATATAGCCATGTCTGTCTGTCCATCTGTCCGGATAAAAGTTGTGGCAGTTATTTAACAAGCCCAATACAATCGGGTCTTAATTACTTTGGCCAACAATCTGGTATATTTTGTACTCCATGGTATATTTTGAATGTAGAACTCGAGCACCCTCAACTGTAGCTTTTTTACTTGTTTCATCAATACTACATATATTTTTTTGTATTTTTTTTCAGACTGTTAGCGCCGCCACATCGTATTTGATTGTGCTGCTGCAGTTTGACATGACGGCCATTCTTCGCAGCGAAGGTCTGATGACCTAAACGCGCGCTCTGCAAATTGAATTATTCGACACGTTCGGGCGATTTTTGCTACATTTTGCTTGCTTTTACTTTTTGCAAAACATTTTTAATAGCACAACAAAAAAGATTACCTGCACCACTTGGCATCGAATGCGAAATACGCTTTCAATCGATAGAGAAATTATTTCTTGTTTGAAATGTGAGTGAATCAAC
The DNA here is from genome assembly GCF_023558435.1 of Drosophila sulfurigaster albostrigata. Taxonomy (NCBI): domain Eukaryota; kingdom Metazoa; phylum Arthropoda; class Insecta; order Diptera; family Drosophilidae; genus Drosophila; species Drosophila sulfurigaster. Next base: position 25,796,209 of record NC_084881.1, read on the forward strand.
AAGTTTATAAAAAAAATATATTTACTACATATGTATATGTGTATGCATTAATAACTTTGTTGTAGTTCTTACTGTGGTGGCTTTGGAAGTAGTTTGATATGTGTTTAACATTTTTATGTTTATTCAAACTAAATTAATATTAATCTCATAAAATTTAATTAAAAACTAAATTAATATGTATAAATATTTTCTTATTCATTCATTTTCATTTAAATTTTATGAAGTGAATTTAGTTTAATAAAAGCGGAAGTAAAGCAAAGAACAATTTAAAGGTACCTTTAGATTATGTACCTATATTTTTTGTACATACGCTTTTATTAAACTAGTTTACCTTAATTTATTATAGTATCTTGCCCTTGGTTGTCTTATGAGTATTACTTATTCCCTTATTTTATTAAGTGCCTTTTACTTAAGATATGTTTCTCTAATTTTATTTTATCTGTTTGTTTGTTTTCTATTGAAATTGAATGTTCTCTTTAATCGAGTCCTTAATAATTTCTTAACCTGTACTCAACTTGTAAAACTGACAGGTTTTTTTTTAAATATTTTTTTACTTTTTTTTTTTCTATAATAGGGGTCTGAAATCTATTGAAAACTAAAGCCTTTCAGGCTCATTTTTTCATGCTAGGCATTTTTAGTTCAACTTTTTAGATTAATTATTTCTATGCTAGGCATTTTTAGTTTATCTGATATATAAAAACTCTGTAAAGCTGACTTAAGCAAGTGTATTTCGAGCTCTGCATGGTGCTGTTGTGCCGTTAATCACATCAGAGCCGTCATTGGCCAACACTTCGGCGGTTACAGCGGGCAGACAGCGGATGCCTAACACAATTTTATCAAATGTCAATTGGAAAACATGATTTGCCAGTCAGTCAGGCTCAAACATACACGAACCTCAGAGGCAGAGAGAGTGAGAGAGAGAGGAAGAATAACTAGGAAATCTCTGGAGGTGAAACAGTGAGAGTGTCAGTCAGGTAGAAGGAGGAGAAGGATGTGATGTGCCAACACTTTGTGGCTGGCAAACGGAAGCGGCAAAACGACAAAAAGAAGAAATAGAGTGAAAGAACATGGCGCAATTTCCGCTTTCAATCACGTTTAGCGCACTACGGAAATGTGTGTGAAATTCGCGCTCGATCTATACTAAGTTTTATACTGAATAAGTACATTATAGAGAAAGAGAGAGAGAGGCAGAGAGAATATACTATGTTTTATACTGAATAAGCACATTATAGATAGAGCGCGAGAATATTGCATTTTGTGATGGTTCACTCAATTTTGCAGGCCAACGCAGAAGCAGTCAATTAATTTTTCATTATAATGAAAGCGTGTCAAATAAAATTGATTTTCGTTGCTAGAAAGTTTTCGGTTCGCCGTGTGTGTGTGTGTGTGTGTGTGCGATGGACGCGTGACAAAATGAGGTTTATATTACAGACGCAGGATATGTTGGCCAAAACCATGTGTTACCATGTGTAGTCCTCGTCGACGAGGTCCGCCCACTTCGTTAAGTTTCCTCCACGTCCCGCCCTCCAGCTTGATTGCCATAAATCAATATGACGCGACGCCCAGCTCGTTTGCACACATGTCACACATGCCCAGGACAGGGCACTTTATAGTCGTCGCTGTTGCAGTTGCAGGAGATGGAGGTGGAGGTGGAGATGGAGGTGGAAGTAGAGATGGAGATGTTGTCACACTCTTGCCACACTTCCGCCCAGAGGTCTGGAGCTAGAGCAACAGGCCACACATTACCTGCAAATTACGTCAACTGTTTCTCGCTTCCTTTCTCGACTCGCTCGCCATCCTGACATATCCTGTGCTCTGCACAAACTAAATAAGCAACAACGTGACCAGCGAGCAGCCGGCAGGCAAAATGTCACAGCACTTTTAAGAGTTCATTTCGAATTGTAGCAAATTGTATTAACTACCAAACAGGCGCAGACAAACACACTCAGGAAGCAGCAGAAGGAGGAGGACCAAAACGAAGGAGGCAGGAAGATAGCAAGAGGTCCTCAGTTCGATGTTGAGGGCAAATGCCAACAGGTTGTTCTTTGAGTAATTGAAGCTAAAATGCAATGGCCAATCGAGCGTATACAAGCTGCCCTTCAATAGCTCATGAGTAGAGAGGGTGTGCAAGTGTGTGAGTATATGTGCAAGTGTGTGTGTGTAACGTTGTGAGTGTGTCAGTTTGAGTGTTGGCATGGACTCACACTCACACTCGTTTGGTTTACATAGCAACTGATAGCTCATTACGTTCGTCTCTTGTGGCATGAAGTCTGTATTATTATTATTTTGTGCACACAACAGTTGGGCCACATTTTCAAATAATCAGAATTCGTTGGAAACAATACAAGTCTAATGAAATTTAAATACTGTTCATTAAAAGAACAATACACTTACCAAGAATAACATTTTCTTGGTATATAAAATTAACAGCTTAACTAAATATTGGATTTTCTATTCTATTATATTTTATATGTACATACATACTCTATATATTTCTTATTTCTTATTTTCTTTGCTTAAAGTTTATTTAAACATTCATTTAAATTTATGTCTAGCAAACTTTTTATTCTATATATTCTAGATTATAATTTTACATACTTACTTTATGTATTTTTAATTTATTATTTTGTGTACTTTAAGTTTATTTGAAAACTCATTTTCATTTAATTCTAATTTCGGTACATTCTCTGTGTATTTATAAATTACAAGTTTCTGTAATTTAAGTTTCATTCAATTCTTATTTATTTAAAATTTAATTTTTCTTTTTAATTTTACTTTAAAGTTATGAATTGGTTATCTAAACACTGGAGTACTTTCAAATATTCATCTGTCAACAAGGTGGCAACGCTGGCTGTGGATGTCAGGCGAAAGCTTTTCGCTGGCATACACACTACAGGTGTTTGCACACATATAAGGCAAACAAATAACAGAGAGCGTCGTCGGCAGCAACAGGAAAACCCCATGGTGAGTTTCCCCAAAGCACATATAAAAAATCTATCCTTGAGAACAGACACGAGCACACACACACAGGCACACAGCCACGCACACAGACATTGAGTATACACCCTCGGCCAAGTGAAGGCAAATTGTGTGAGGACCTGCTGCTGCTGTTGTCGCTGTTGCTGCGGCTGCTGTTGCTGTTGCTGTTGCTGCTTCTTGCAAGCAAATCAAATCAAACTGATAACAAGCAACAACAACATCGAGCAGATTGCGTGAGAGCAGCAACAGCGTTCGCTCTGTAGCCGAAGGCCACACGAACACGAACCCGAAGCGTCAACGACGACGACGATGGCGGAACTTTTTTGTGAAGGCAACAAGGATATTGGAACAGTTCGTGGCGGAGTTGCGAGTGCGTTGGTTGTGCGATAAAGAACCAAACTGAGCAGTTAAAAGTTGAATTTTGAAACCGTGTACCGTATCTCAGTGTGTGTGTGTGTGTAGGTGTTTGTCTCTATGTGTGCGTGTGTGTGCGTGTGTGTGTTGTCGCTACTGCTGTCGAATTTTGTTGGAAAGAAAAGTGAAAGTTCTGCGGGCGGCGTCAATTTCATGGGAATTTAATTAACAGTTGGCCCTCAAAACGAAAAAGTGAAGCAGAAGCAACAACTAAATCACATACAAAATCTATTGAATGATTTTGTTGTAATTTGCGAGCTGCAGCTCAGCATTTAACGCAGTTGTAGCAGCCTTTTAGGCGCTGTTGAATAACAACAGCGAGATGCGCAAATGGCGCCGCGTGGGCGTCTGCCTACAAAATGTATTCGAAAACGAAAAAAAAAAAATAAATGTTCTGGCTTCTCCAGCACTTCGCACAACGTAATAGGGAAGAGCACTGAGAGATCTCCGAGATTTTATTTACAGGTTGTGTTCTTGTCGTAGTTATGGCCTTGCTGAAAGTAATAAAACGCGCTCTCTCTCCCAAACAATGTTTGTATAGAAAGCAGACAGAACGTAAGCGAGGCCAGCAGATAACATGGCTACAATTAATGCTGCACAACAAATTAATTGCTTTTTTGAGCACCTTGATAAATTTATATAACTCTGCGAAAGGGTTTCGAATTACAAGTTATTAAGTAAACCGGCAAAAGCAATATTAAAAATGTTCAACCTTTGCGAACCCTTTAAACGTTCTCAAAGTTGTCTTAATCTCTTAAAGCCCCGCTTGACGCCGAGTCAAAAGCAAAAGGCAATCACATGCCTTGTGATAAGCGTTGCAACAAGATGTGTCAAAAGGCGAAAAAGCGGAAACTTGCGAGGGAAGAAAACGCGAAAATCACAGCGACATCGTGTGTGCACTTGAGAGGTATTTAAACAGCGATTAGCGATGATAACCCCATAAAGGTCAGATTAAAAGCAGCGCAAAAATCAAAAATCTTTTCAGTAGCTTCAAAATAGCTAATCTAAATTCAGCTGAGCAGCTGAGAGCAAAAGAGATGCGAAGAAATCTGATAACAAAGCGCTGCAAAATGCTATTGCAGCATCGATGTTTAGTATTTATATTGTAATTAATTTCAGTTTGCAACTGAAAGTAGATAGTTTCCATTGTTTGTGTTCATTTATTGTGGTATTTAATTACATTAATAATGCAGAATACAAAGCACGTTCTTTTTAATTAAATTGTAGTTAGAATGTTGGTTTTATTGAATAGCACAACAAATTGGAAATACAGAAATCGAAATACGCTTCGATTAAACACAGATTCATAACGAGTGTTAATTCGATTTATTCTTCCTACTTTTCCTATTTAAATATGTTACATATATTTTTATACCCACTTTCGCTAAAACTTTCGCCACGCCCACTTCCACCCATGCGAATCGAATAAAATATAATAACTATTGTGTTGATGATTCAAAATTTGGTTGGAATTAGATAAAAGTTGTATAAGTTAAGACTTTTGGTATATTTTCCACTGTATATTTTCCACGGTATATATTCCATGGTATATTTTGGATGTCGGTATATTTTTAGTATTTTTGCGTTAGCAAGTTTGGTATATATTGCACTCTATGGTGTATTTTGAATATTGTACTAAATCAATATACCAAATTTAGCCTTTGGTATATGTTTGCGGTAATAATTAAAAATTAATACCACACTGTTTTGCTTTAATTTAAGCTGAGCAAAGTCGAGCACACTCGATTGTACCTTTCTTTTTTTCTTCTTTTCTTTCGTGCTCCGAACATTTGAACATAATTATAATTCTTGAGAATCCAAAACTTTGGAAATTCACCAAGTTTTTTTTATGACAATTATTTGCAACGCTTCGTTTTTCCCCTTATTTATCTTTTGTCTGTTAATGTTTGCTTTAGCTTATAAGATGTAAATTAAGTGCGAATTATTTTAGCAGTTGGAACAACATTTTCATTCTTTTTTAATACATTTAACTTTTTGTTTGGTCACGTTCTGTGCACCGTCGGCAATTTGTTTCCGCCCGCCAAGAGAGAGAAAGAGAGAGGGTGAGGGAGCGGGAGCGGGAGAGGGGAATGTGAATTAAATTTGTTTCGCATGCCAGACCATAAAATATTGTAATTAACTTTGCCCGCTGGCCAAATACTTTTATTGGCGACTGTGCGACGCGTTGCGTTAATGAGGCAACAGGTTACTACGTTTTATTAACAGCAGCAGCAACAGCAGCAGCAACAACAGCTTCAATTAAGCTCATTCCACAGTTCACAGCTAATAAATATTCATAAATATTTCTACTTAAACTGTGCAAATATTTGTCAAAAGGGAGTGAGAGGTAGGAGGGGAGAAAAGCAGGTAGCTGACAAGCGGTCAACATTTAAAACTTTTCACCAACTGTCAACTTTGGGGAGTGAAACTTTTTTTTTGGGGGGTTTTTGGGTGGTGTGCAAAACTTTGCAATTCATCCATTATTAACAGTAATGCGAAGACTGAGCGCAACTGATAGTTGGCCAACGATGCGTTTACTTATGACTGCCACTGTACCAAGTTGCTTATTAATTGCCAGCTTCAAGCCAAAACTTTGCTGCACAAAACAAAAAATCCGAAAATTCCTTTGAAAGCGGAAAGAGAAAACTTAGTTGCAGAGTTTGCTCTGTCACAGCAGCATAAATATTTAAAGAAGCTCATGTTAAAGTTTGTTGCGTTCTTTCCAGCTAATCAGCGGAACTTATTTGAAACGTTTGATTTATTAGTCTCTAGGAACTATTATAATAAGCTAAAAGTTTATCTCGACAAACTTTAATATCAACTCGAACATTTTACAAATTTTGCAGCTTTTTAAATGGAACGTTCAATCACATTAAGTATACGCCAAGGCTATATTTAAGTTGAATTCATCAGCGTAATCTCGAAATTAAACATTGGCTTTGCTAGCAAATACACAAAGCGCCATTTTGGTATTCTATTTATAATTCAAACGTGGCCGAAGATTTGAAGTAGAAAAATATGCAAGAAAAAATGCTAAAGGCGCACACAGGCTAAATATTTGCCTCCCGTATTTATGAAGTTTAAAAGCCAATAATAAACTACATAAATGCTACAAAATTCAATGGGCAAACAAAGGGCAAATTAACTTTACACACAAGACAACACACACACCAACACAGAAAGATACAGAAAGAGAGAGAGAAAGGAAGAGAAGCTGTGTTCACATGTCTCAAAAATTTAAATATTTCTACCCATATTTCGATCAATAGAATTGCGCAGCGGCAACAAATTGAATTATAACAGACAATAATAACAATATAAAATAAGAATGCAAAAACAACAAAACGAAACGAAGTGAAAGTGGAAGTGAAAGCCAAAAGCAATACGCAAAGTGAAGACGGAGACGGAGAGGCAGATGAAAAGGAGTGAGAAACGAGAGAGGAGTGAGTGCTAAGTGAATATAACGAAAACAAGAACGTTGTGCAAATACAATACAAATATATATATTCGAAATATACGCATAAAGATACTTATATAAGAGGCACATAAAAGCCCAGCGCATAGACACAACAAAACGATAAAACAAAAAGACAACAACAACAGCAGCAACAATAACAAAAAGCAGCACCAAGTGGTTGACTCTGTGAAGACGACAAGGCGGTAACATGATTTGATTCTTTTGCTAGAGAGGTAAGTCGTTCATCTTTACATTCCCCAACTTGCTATATATACTTTATACATATATTTCTCTGTGTTTACGAACAAACGGAGCATTCCTCACATGGCAAGCTCTGCAATTAAGACAAATTGAAGCATATAGACATTACTCCATGTTCACATAGCTGCCATATCTGATGCTCGCTTTGCAGCCATCAGCCATCAGTTAAACAGATTGCTCTTTTATCATTTAAACAAGAAAATATAGCCGAATTTCTTTTGCAAATATGCACAAAATACAAACATGTGTAGCTTCTAGTTGACAAATTCACTCAAGATATAACACATAAATTAGACTAGCAAATATTTCTTCTTCTCACTAAATTTTACCGAATCAAAATTCAATTCAATGCTGTGCTTCAATAGTTTGCTCGCACAAGAAAATAAAGCAGAATTTCTTTTGCTTTTAGTTGACAATTAACTTAACTAACTTAACATATAAATTATACAAAATAAAATGTTTATTTTTCTTAACTAAATTACTAAATCAATAGCAAAATTCAATTAAATGGGAATAACAATTGATTTAAACAAGAAAATATAGCTGAATATAGCTTTTTATGCTTCTAGTTAACAAATTTACTCAGAAAATAAAACATAATTTATAAAAGAATAATTTATTTTCAACAAATTTAAGTGAAAGCAAATTCAATTTAATTCTAGTTAACAATTTCACTCGAGCAATAACACATAAATTATATATATAAAAATGTATCTTCTAAAATCTAAAATCAAGCGAAAGCAAATTCAATTCAATCGCGTGTATTTAAACTGCGAAATTCAGTGGAAACTGATACGCAGAACGTGGTTCGCAGCATATGTTTAGCAAAAGGCGTTCATTTGTATATATTCCACATTATTATACATAATTGAATGCGCTAAATTATTTACTCACTGACTTGTGAAGCACTCGCTCGCTCACTCGCTGAGTTGCCCATTGGCCGTTGGCCTTTTTTGGGTCGCTTTTTACCTACACTTCCTCGTCCTCCACTTTAGCAGTTTCTGGGGGAGATGGAATGATGCTTTAAAGCCCCAATCGGTTAATAAAATGAAATGGCTTTAAGGCCGCAGCCAATTTCAAGGGCTGCCCATTTTCAGTCTAGGCGCAGCAGAAAAGTATGCTACATTTTTTTGCTATTTTTTTCTGCTTCGAGGAGATTGTGTTCATTCTCGATACGCTCACGTCGCTGTTTCTTTATGGGCTTTGCCCATTTTATTTATGCATATTTGCATAAATATCGATGTGCTCTCCGCACCATCCGTGTTCATTCACCTTAAATGCTTGAGACGAAACAACAACAGCAACAACAACAAGAATCGTTCTCTTAGTTTGCAATAGATGCAAATAATGCCTTGTGGTTTTGCTAAGAGTTTGGTGACCCTGGCGACCCTGGCGATGGGTTCAATCCCAATTCGCTGCGGTTACCTCGAGGTAGACCAGGTTCAAAGGGGTTTGCACATTTATGCTAATGTGTGGCATAATCAATGTGGCATGCCCCCATCAAATATTGATGCATTAAATGCGTCGCACAATTCGACAACATCTCAAATCATTTGTAAACGCAAACAATAACGAAAAACAGTTGCTATGTGAAATTCATTAAATTTATTTATTATTCACTTATTAATTGCAAAATCCAATTTGTAACAATTTCCCAAATGAAATTTAATATCTTTGTGTTGAGGGAGTCAACTAACTCATGTGGCCAACTGATTATTTGCAACGTTTGCATTATACAAATTCCATTTTAATCAAATTAAATACATAAATTATGTCTGTCAGCGTTGACAGCAGCAAAACAAATGAAACCGAGAATGTCAGAAATGAAATTAAACGCAACACAGGGGGCAAACACAGTGTGGCAAGTGTTGCATAAGTCACTCTGAATAGGCTGAAGACTGGCTGTTAGAATTATGAGGTGAATAAGTCGAGTACGAGTATGTTAAATGCAATAGAAATGAGAAATTTGGTAGACATATTTTATTACACAATATTTGTAATTTATGCATTGTATAATCTTAAATATACTCCTCACCTATAGGGTAGAAAAAAAAATAGAATATCAAGCTTAAGTTGAAAGCTAGATGGTCATATAATAATATTTAGCTTAAAACTTGATCAGATACAATATTGTAGAAGATATTGAAGAAATACTTTTGGCTGACAATCTAGTATATTTTATACTCTGTGGTATATTTTTAATTTAGTTCAACATAGACATACCAAATATATGCCCCATAGCCTATATATTATTATATTAGTATTTTGTGGTATATTTTAGGTTTATCTAAAAGAAATACTCTTGTATGATATACTTTTGGAAGACAATCTGGTATATTTTAGTACATTACGGATATACCAAGTACATGCATACATGCATATTAGTATTCTTGTGATATATTTTGGTATATTTTCGATGCATTTTGGTATATTTCTGGTATATTTTTAAAATCTGATTTTATTGCGAATGGGTAGCGAGTATGTCACAGCCTAACAATTCGTATGTAGCTCTCTTGTTATGGCTCCTATCTCCGTCTCTCGCGCTCAACACATTTTCCTCTTGCTGTAACAATTAAACAAAGCCTGATGCTGAATGTTGTTGAAGCACAACATGCATCAATCATGGCACTCGAAGCCTGCCAATAATTGATAATAATAATAATACGATGAGCGGGAAATATATAAATTGAATGTGACATGTATGCAGAAGAACATGGCATAAGTCTATTTTATGTGTGTCAATACAATGTTGTAACATGTCAATGAATTGTTACGCTTAAGTTCTTAACTTTATTAGCTTAAAGCTGGCCAAGCACATACGTTCGTATGTATCTCGCTGGTTCTCCATTTGTGTATCTATAAAGCACACGCTATTGTCGCACTCATTCAGCGACTACAACTACATCGAGATACATGGTACATTTCGTATCGTAAATACTTGGGGAATACACAATAAACTAGTACGAAATGTGCCACGTGGCTGTCTGACAATGATGGCTACAGCGATAAATATTAATGACGTCCGTGGTGGGCAAAAGCGAGTACGCTCGCCTCTTCACTTTGTTTACATTTGGATTTGTCACAGCAAAAAAAAAATAGAACCAGGAAAAGAGCAGTAAACACACAAATATACGACCAAGAAATGCGCTCATTAGTCAACAGATTCATTTGTATGACATATTTACAACTTATCGACATGTAACCCATTTATTTGGCTTTAGCTTAGAATTCAAGTTTTATCAAATAAAATTCAAACAGCTTTAATATTTAATGAGATACAAAATTCTATAGAGCACAGCTTGGGTTCTCAGTTGCCCTCTTGCACACACATATTTCAATCTTATGTGGCGTCAAATTGATATTAAATTCCCATGACGCGAACATGAACAGCCATCAAATTGTGGGCCAGAACCCCAAATCAATAAACTCATTATGGCACATTTCTTCTACTTTCACTCTCTCCTTCTATTACTTTCATTTCATTTTTATTTTTTTTATTATTATGTGGCGCACATGAAATTTGACTTAATGACCAATTTGAAGGCAGTGTAATATTATTGCCGGGCAGTTCAATTATATTTAGTAGCAATTCTATGTGTTTACTTGTGTGGAGCCAAATTAATACAATTAATGCTAATGATATTGGCCACTACATAAATGTGTCTTAATACAATTGTTAATGACGAGTGACAGAAATTGGCAAAATAAATTCTAGCACAATAAAGATTTATATTTAGCTCTCATTTTATTTTCAATCAGCTCAATTTTATGCTGACAATTGCTGTTAAATGTTTTTCAACTGCCTGCCAATACTCAATGCATACATAGCGTATACGTTATATGCGTATACGTTATCTTCCTCTCTTCTAACTCAAACAATCGCTTTTCGCTTGATGCTATTTCTATTTATATAAATAAATGGGAGTTTTTTGCAAGGTTCTTTTTTTTTGCCGTAACTTAACCAAGTGACGATAACCTATCATGAATCTGATGACGACAGCGGCATGTTTAATACCCGTATTTATTTATTGTTAACCGTTGAAAATTTTCACAACACGTTGCGTGTTTCATGGGCATGACTAAGCAGCGCAAAAAAAAATGGACACAGCTATGGGGGAAGAGACAAACGCAGCGATGCTGAAGCAATATGAACAATATGCACCACTCACTCAGTATGTGGGAGAAGACAAAACCTCAAAAGCAACCGAAAACCACACAAGAAAAAACCGAAAACACAAAAAGTGGCAAAAAAAAAAATAAAAAGGGCGTGTGACGAACTGATACCCTTTAAATGAAGTTAATTTTGGGGAAAGGAGAATGAATTAGTTATTTATAAACCAACATGAGAATAAATATAAATATAGAGTGACTGAAAGTGTAACTGACGAGCAGATACTCTTTAAATTTGAATGATTTTCGAAGAAAAGAGATTCAATTAGTTATAAACTGCCATGGAATATAAATGCATAGCGTATTAAAAACAGAGTTAATTTTTGGGGAAAGAAGATTCAATTAGTTATTTATAAACTGCCAACAAAAAAATATAAAACTACAGAGCAAAAGAAAAAAAATGCGATAAAAAATACGTTTTAAATGTTATTAAGGATATGCAATTATTAATTTATAAACCAGCATGAGTATCAATATTAGTCCAATGTGACGGAATGAGTACGTGACAAAGAGATACTCTTTAAATGTAGGTAATAACAGGCAAAAGAGATCGAATCTATTATTAATAAGCTAACCGTAATAAAACGTATTCACTCTTTAACTATTCCGAAACATTTTCTACATTCAAATACCTCTCAACTTACAATTTATAATGGGTGCTAAGTATAGCAAAAAAAAAAGAGATTTAAGCTGAACGGAAGTGCCATGAACGTGTCCATCGGTTTGCTATTCTAGTGCTATTTGTTGTTGTGGTTTATCCCTTTTCCATACTTTTTTATTTGTTTTCAAAAAAATAAACACAAGCGAGCTGCATAACGAAAGTCACTTCAAATCTCTGCCGGACAAAGCTGGCAACGCGATTTGAGGATTGTGGCAAACTTTCGGCTAGCTGGGGATAATTTTATTATTTTATGCTTTTTTTTCTGTCCGTTGCATTTGTTGTGGTTTTGCAAAACAAATTTTTCAGTGTTGTGTGTGCTGTGCGTTGACAAGCTAAAAAAAAACATTTGTTATACAAAATATTTTGACTTAAGTCAAGGCACGTGTTGAGGATTTTTCAACCATCTCTGAATGCTAAAAAAGTACGGGGAAAAATGTGTTTTTTAGGTGATTGATTGAGGTTTGGAGAGAAATGATACGAGTATAATAGACAGTCGAATGTCCTTTATTGTCCTTCAGCTATAAATTCACTTTAGAAGTTCGCTCTCTTTTAATTTAAACTCTATTTTAAGAAGTTATTTAATTGTGCCTGCAAATTAACTTTACAACTTCGCTCTCTTTTCATTTAAACTCTATTTTGATAAGTTATTTAATTGCACTTAGCTTCCGCTACCTTCGTGATATGCTTCAGATTTCCATTCATTAAGCGCTGTCATATGGCCGAGACACGAAAATGTCTAAATCCTTAGATCTGTTAGACGCCTATTTTGCATGTCATAGACTAAAGCCAGCAATACACCAAGCATCTTTATATAAATTAAGCTGATGCTTAGATGCCTGCGGCAGCGGCTGCTACTGAGGCTGAGGCTTCGCTTTCATTTTGGTTTTGGTTTGACTTCGTTTGGTTTGCTTTGGTTTGGTCGCTTCATTGGCTCGCCTATCAAACATTTCAAATCTTGGGACAATTTCGCGAAAGACGTTTTTCTCCCACGAATTAGTTTTCGTGCAGCACAGAAAGCGAGAGCGAGAGCGAGAGTGAGAGAAAAAACTCCTGAGGCTTGCATTAATTTAATGAGATTTTGTGCCTTCGCCAGCGGTTAGACTTTTGGTTTTCGGCCATCATCTCATTTGCGTTTAAGTGTTGGCCCCAAAATGGCATTGACGGACGGGCCAAAGGAAATGAAATGAATGCCAACGCCTTTCATTGTCTGCAGCCTGCCCCAGAGTTATATATATTTTGTATACCCGGTACTTAAAGGGTAAAAGGGTATTATAACTTTGTGTCCGCAGGCAGAAAGACGCATCGAAACGTGTTCGGATCAAAGTTGTCTTTGTAGCTTTAGCTGACAATCTGGTATATTTTGCACTCTATATGTAGTATTTTTGGAATGTAATGTACTATATTAATATACCAAAAACAGTCTTTGATATATTTTAGCATTTTTTGTATATTTATTTGGTATATTTTTCAAATGCGCAGTAGATATCTCTCAGTCGAGCACACTCGACTATATACCGATATACCAAATATATCCCTTGATATGTTTTAGTACTTTTTCAGTATATTTATTTGGTATATTTTTGGAAATAAATAGCAGGTATCTTACAGTCGAGCACACTCCACTATAAACCGATATACCAAATATAAACTTTTATATATTTCAGTATTATTTTGGTATATTAATTTGAGATATTTTTCAAAATGCGTGTCGGGTACCTCACAGTCGAGCACACTCAACTGTAGCATTCTTCCATGTTTTCTTATTTTTTCGGCTTTCTCCCATTCATTGGGCAGTTTTGTTGCCCGGTTTGGCCAAAAGTGCGTCACAACTCAAGCGAAATAACTGAAGTTGTCAGCTGTTGATGTTTTGACTTTGTTTATCCAGTTGGTGTTGCTGTTAGCTGATTTGTTATTGGCATGTGTTTTGCATAATGTGTGCGCCGATGAAACATTTGATTTGACACGATAACTTTGCCAACATTCTTTGCATGCGAGTGCGAAGATAAGTGTGGGAAAGTGTGATAGTGTGTGTGAGTGGGTGTGAGTGGGTGTGTGCGTGGGTATGTGCTTGGATATTTGTGTCTGCAAATTAGTTTGCTTAAATTGGCAGCCTCAGGGTTAGCTATACTTCCAACATCCCACTCAGCTGTCAGAATTGACAAGACCTGCATCAATCGCTGTGCAAATTATACTGCTAAAAGCAAATCGGAATCTCAATTTAATAGTTTTACTCAGTAGTCAATAACTAAGATTCAATGACCTTTCAGCATGCCAATCACAAAATTTTAATGCATTTATTTGTTGTCTCTCAATTGCACATTCATGTTTCTTCTATTGTCCCCCCAATTTCCAGTTTATTGGCATCTGCTTAAGCAATGTCAAAACTCAAATCCCTTGGGAGATAAGACGCACATTATAAAGCCATAAAAAACGAAGAAGAAAAAAATGATGACGACAAGGCATAAAAATCAAATCAAATGCATTGCAATGACAATTGCTGATGTTGTCTGATGTGATGCCATCGCATGTGATGCGATGCTTTGCTGCCTGGCAACCAGAATGTATTTTCTGCCAGATATGAGTTTTAGCCGCTTTCCGGCACATAAAGCACACATCAAATTATTATGATCGAAAATCAATGACAAAGAAAACTGACAAAATCAGCAGTTGCTACTTTACTTTTGCTCTCGCTCGCTCTTTTCTTAAAGATGGCAGCTTCAATTGTTAAGCTGAAAGCATTTCCCCAAGCAAAATGAAGCCAAAGTCGAACGCACAACGCACAAATGTGTAAAGCAGATAAAAACGTGCTTATGAAAGGGTCGAAAGGGCATAAAGATAGTTTATGCCTTCTCCTCCCTTTGGCACCTCCTCCTTCACACGCCTTTACCAAGAACAACTGATGCCACTGATGGCCAGCTTAAATAAAGCCACTGGACACAGTGGGAGTGAGAGTGGGAGTAGGAGGCGTGGCATGGCTGAAGTGTCCTCAAAGTTTTTTGTTTACTTTGTTGCCGTGTTGTGTTGCTGCTACCAACGAGGAAGTCATTTAACCCATATACTACTTATGAAAGAGAGAAAGCCCCCGCTTTTATAGAGTACAAGCAAAAGGCATCAGACTACAGACTACAGACTAAAGTCGCACATACGAAGGGTTTTGAGTAAGGTGTGTGTAGGTTTAACGCTTGTTTAGTCCGTTTATAAATTAAGCCGACAACTGTGACAGCCAACAACTGTTACTCTTTGCTCGGTTTACTTGGCTTGGCGGACAACAACTTACAACGACACCGACACCGTCGACGACACCGACGACGACAACAACGATTATAAACATGTTGACAAATTTTTTGTGCGATTTCTTTTGCAACGCATACCAAGTGGAAAAATGCAAAAAGCAGCTGGAGCATAAGCAAACTCGGCTGCCGACAGTTGAATACTCTTTGCCAATAGTCGAAACGAAAAGAACAAGTAAAAAAAACTTCGACTGTGAGAAAATAACAAAACAGTGCAGTATTATTCCTGAAATATACCAAGTTAATGTACCGGAAAGCACAAAAATATACCAAGAGCTGTATTTGGTATATTGACATAGCATTACATTTAAATAATACCCTTTTACTCTATGAGTAGCTGGTATAAATATACCATATAGCACAAAATAAACCACATTGTGAGACAAAGCAACAAGGTCGCGTAGTAAAGTAATTCTTAAATAACTTCTACAATTCTACTCTAGCTTTCTTACTTGTTGTTATTTTCATAAATTAGATTGTAGAATACTTAAAGAATATATATATTTTTAAGAAAATCACACTATAAAATTGAATGAAAATCAACCTCAACTAACTTATTCGTTGCAACATTATTTGTGTTATTTATTTAAAACAAATGATGCAGTCGTATAATTTCAATATTCAACTACAATTGTTAGTTATATTTTTTATGTACTTCTTTCATTTTATTTATTTCATTTAACAAAAGAAAGCATCTACCCAACTACACACATTTTAAATGAAAAAGCAAATTATCAAAAAAATGTAGCATACTTTGCTGCGCTGCATTTCAAATTTGATTACGCTCGCATTTTTGGAAAATCCCTTTTCATTATTGCGAGTGTAAGCGCTGGCATTCTTTTGTAAGAGTATTAAAAATGCTTGAAGTAAAATTTAAGCAAGCTTGACGCAAAAAATGCGCACAAGACGGCAACTGAGCAGCAGCTGAAGCAACAGCAACAACAACAGCAACAGCAGCAGCTGCGTTTGATGTGTATTGCCACACCGCCCGCCCGCCAATCCCCTGTGGCATCGAGGCGTGGCAATGGGGATTTTTTGGGGGGGGGACACATTGCATTCTGCTGCTATTGCCACATTTTTACTGTTATGCTTTTGACTTTGGCGAAACTTTTTGACAAAGTGCAACAGCAGTCGCATATCGCAAAAGACGCTGTGCGACACATTTCATGGATGATTTTCTTTATTATTTATTTTGCGACATCAACGGGGTTGGCAGTATTATTGAAACAGTAAATTTCATAACAGTACTTTTAATGGCAAAGTTTTGCGTGAATTAACTTCACTTTAAAGGTGTTTAACTCACCCGAGTTTCAACTCAACTTTGATATGAGTTTTATGCGCTGTGAAGCGTGTTAGCGAAGCCCCTATAAATACACTTCATGCTCGTATAATTAAGCACTTCTTTACGGTGCCACAGATCAAAGACTGCAAACACACATACACACACAAGATGCTCATAAAAAAAGAAAAAGAAAATCGCACACTCATAAAACTGACAATCACAAAGTTCGAAGAACGTCGCTGTCGTCATCATGTAAATTGCAGTTTGCATATAAATTAGTGTAATTAAACGTCGAACAAGTGATAGACAAATTTACCAGGAGATGGGAGAAAACTTTGCTCTATAGTGATGCCAATAATTATGCGCTGCACGTTTTTCACATTATCAACAAATTGTACACGGTCCCTTCACATTCTATCATCATGTGTTTTTAAGGTTGTAGTGGAAACGCTTTTGAAAACTTTATGACTGCACTTGCTAAAGGGAAATATGTGAAAGGGAAATAAGTGAAAGCTTAATTAAAAAGCGTAGAGTAATTAAAATGATTGACTGTGAGTTGCAATACAACTTTGATGATTCCCTCAGGATTTGCGATTTTTGCTCAAAGGTTAAATAATATTCGTCTGCCAACATTTTGTTTTGCAATATGAAAATTGAAAAAACACAAAAAAATGATGTGATTTTTATGGCTTGTTACTTTTAATGTCGCACAGCATCAACATAAAAAGAGCTTCATATTATCACCATTAAAAAGAGAAAAACAACAAGAATTTCTTGTTAGTTTCGAGTAATTCAGATCGTAAAAATAAACTAGCGCAAAAACAAAAAAAGAATACAGAAAAATATAAAGGAACACAACATCAACGAAAATGAGCAACAAAAATTTGTGGTGTAAGCTCTTTCATTTGACTTTTGAGCGGTCGTCTCTCATTTTTACAGCACTAGCAGCAGCAGCAACAATTTTGCATGGCAAAGCGAAAAATGCCCAGCCACGCCCCCTTAGCCCTATAACGCCCACAACCAAACAGAATAGTAGAGAAACTGAAGCAGCAGCTGAAGCCACTTGCGAACTGTTGGATGCAAATTAATCCGCGCGCTGCCATTTAAAATGCACGCCCACAGTGCCACGCCCACACCCAATGCTAAAAGGCAAAACCCGCTCACTTTTGCACACTTTTCACAGTGTTTAGTTTTTCAGAGTGCTCAGTGTGTGTGTGTTTTTTTTTTGGTTGTTTCGGTTTTTTTTGGTCAAATGAAAAACTTTAACCGAAAACTAGCCACGATTATTCATTAGCCACAACTGGGTTGTTTTTTTTGTTGTTGTGTTTTGTTGCTGTTTTCTCGGTTCTTGTTTGAGTTGTTGTCAAGCTGTGTTTTTGCATTTCAAATTACAGCTTTTAATTAGCATCGCTATTAGAAATGTTGAAAATAATCCCCATACTCCAAACAATGTTAATGACGATAGTTTCGAAATTCTTTTTTATTGATCTTTACTTTGAAAACTTTAGCAACAATAAAACATCATTAAATGTCAAAATCAAACTGTAACGTTATCAATTTCATGAATGAAATTAACCATAAATAATGAATTTTATTTGGCGACAAGCTCAAAATTAAATATATATTTAGCTGCTTTCAAAGAGTTGATTTTAGTTTGGCAAAGAGACTTTTATAATGAAGTCGTTTACGTATTTGCTTTTTACATTAATTTTTGGCTCACATTTGCTCCTGGCGCTGAGCTGTAAGTAAAAAGTAACACTTTGGCATTTCTTAATTGCAATATTCTAAAAGTCTACTTATATAGTATAGTATTATATAGTATAGTATACTTATACTTAATTAAATACTAATATACTATATGTAGCATGGTATATATATACCATACATATATATAATACGTATACTTAAATATATACTAATATACTATATACTATATAAGTATACTTATACTTAAGTATATGCTACATAGTAAAGTATAGGTATACTTGAAAATATATTAATATACTATATATATACTATATATACTAAAAACCCTACAGATGACTGTTCAGATGCAAAGGTAAATCGTGGCGAAAAATTCCAAATACTGGGTGAATGTCGCCAGTATACTTGTATAGGACATGAATCCTTTGTTGCCTTGGTGTAAATCATTTAAAACATTTTGAAAACAAACGTTATTCTGATTAATTCTTCTTGATTATAGCTGCCCCGATGTAGCCAATTGTAATAAAGAGCCGGATATAACCAAACTATATCCTCAATGTTGTCCAAGATGCTAAAAATCAAGTTGATTATTATAAGCATCACTTTGGATGATAAATATTCAACGGCAATATAAATAAATCAAATGTCTGTTTACAATTTATCTTAGGAATTAATTAAAAAAGATGAAGAGTAGAAAAATCAATCAATGAACTAAGAACATTATTTTCGATACACTTATGTGTAATGTTTGTGTAGCTGAGTGTTTCATATCAAATGGTAGGCAATCATTGGCACAATTTTATACAAATGGCAAGCAATTTGAAAAGTGAACTGAACAAAAATATTACAAAACTGTCTCAGCAGTCGACAACGACGACGACAACAAACTTTCAACCACTTTCACCAGAACCACTTTTTTTTATGACTGGCATAAAAAAAATAAAAAGTGAATGTGTTCCATTTCAATGATGCCCCATCCACTACATACATACTCGTATGAAGCCTTACTCCTGTTACCAACTCTTTTTCCCAGAAGCAACAGCTCAATCCTTTTGCCATGCAATTGTAAATCCTGTTGCACTACGTCACAGTTTAGTTGTGAGTTTTGCTGTTGCTGTTGTTGTTGCTGTTGTTGCTGCTAATGCAAAAGACATGTAACATAAGTATGCTGCCGCTTCTTGTTAGTCTTTTCTGCAGATACCCTGTAATCAGCAGAAGGTGCGTGATAGACTGAAACACATTTTAGATTCCAAAAATTGTCAAGTAAGAAATTTTCACATTTTCATAATCTATTCTTCAAGTTGTTATCTTTAATTACCCTTCTTATAGGGTATCTTTAAGTGTTGTCATATTTTTCATTCACACTTTCTTGCTTTTTATTTCATATTTACATTTTCTTTCGCATTCATGAAAGGCCCATAAGCATAAAGGGTGGCAATCGTGGAGGGGACTGAAAAGTGGTATGCAAGTGTTTCCGCTTGTTCTTTACATATACTATACATTCAGTATTTTTTTCTACCTTTTGTATTTACTTTGCGAGTTTTGTTGTTGTTTGACTTGGTATTCTACATTTACCTCTACAAAGTTGTGGGCGCCAGGTGAGTGGAGACACTGACTTGTCTCATTTTATCCCCGACTTTGTCTTTTCATCTCTTACTTTGCTGCGGAAATGGAAAGGGAAAAAAGGGAAAGAGGGAAAGAGGGAAACCTTAGCTGGAGTATTTACAGATGTCTTGAGCACATAAATAAATAAATAAATATTTTGACAATTTATTTATATATTTGCTTAATCATTTTTGCATGTGTTGACACATGATAACTGAGAGCATTTGCTGGGATTTCATACACAATAAATTGCATATGTGTGATGACAAGACAAAGACACAGACATTTTCTGTTTCAATTGTATCATGCAATGACATTAACTTTTGAAAATAACAATAGCTAATTGCTGTGGGGGCCAAAATCTGACTGTGTAAAATCAGTAAGTGAACATTTGACAAAATGATATATGGGAAATATTTAGCTGACAAATGAGTGCATTAGTGCTGACAGATAGGTTTAGGTAATTAATGTAAATTTCATATTCGAAATTATTGTTATAATTCTGAAATGCATGAAAGAGAGTGTAGATTTTATTGGAGAAAGTATATAAAGCAATAAAATAAAAACAGGTTGTGATTATTTTTAATCATTATTATTATCTATATATTATATTATATTTATATTATTTTATATATAAACATTTCTATTGAAGTAATTATGCAAACATTTTGTTCAAAAATTCAAGATAGTGTTAAAAGATATAGAAACTTGTTGTTAAATTTATTATGTGAAGATTTAGAAAGTACGCAGAAGTATTCAAAAGAAATAGATCCCAATTTAATGGCGTTATATTTGCCAGCTCAAGAAGTGGAAATTTTGTATTATAAATTATCTTTATAGCTCAGAGCTGTAAAATAAAAAGTAAGGATTTTATTAGTGCTCTAACAGAACCCTATTCAGAATGTTGTTCAAAAGTACTTTAATATAAGTACTAATATAAAAAGAAATTAAATATACACTTTAATATAATATAAATTCGAATATATAAAGAAATAAAATATAGAAGGTGATGAAAAAATATGGTAAAACACTTTTAAAATTCAACAAAGTATTAAAAGAAATAGATCCTCACTTCAAAAGAAACTTCATGTTAAACTTGTCAGCTAAAGATGTAGAAAGTTCACGGAAGTGTTCAAATGAATAGATCCTAATTTTGTTTGTTTCCCAACTCAGGGATTACATTAAGAACACGTTTAGGATGGCAAAGCAATAAAAAACACGCTGAGAAAAAGGCAATTCATTTAACTAATTAAATATGCATAAAGCTGTCTTTTTTTGCGTTTTGTTTTGCCACCAAAGGACAATTGGAGAGGGAGAATTACTTATTAAAATGTCATTATTAGAAAGCGTCTGCTAATTTTTCCATCTTTCAACGACTTTCTTTATATCTCGCTTGCAGCTGCACAGTGGCAAATGCAAAACAACAATGAAATGCAGGCTCAATGCAGGCAAGTGGCGCAAAAGGAGGCAACTGGGGGCCGCAACTCGAGACGACAGTTGTCAGCGACAGCAACAGCAACAGCCAAAGCAACAACAGCAACAACAACAACAGCAACAGCAACTAGTTGCTGGCATTTGTGTAGAGGCGAGAAAACAATTGCTGGTGTTATTGTCGTTGCTGCTGCTGCTGGTGCTGGCAGTTGAGCATGCAAATGCAACTACAGCAGCAGCAGCAACTTCGACGGCGGCAACAGCAACAGCAACAACATCATCATCATCATCGACAACAACAGCAACTACAACAAGTAGTAGCAAGCAAGCTCCTGCAAATGAAACTGGCACTGGAGCAACATCTGCAGCTGCAGCAACATCCTCATCAACGTTGCCCAACTCCGTGACAGGAGCAAGTGCAGCAGCAGCATCAGCAGCTGCAGTCGCCCTTGGCAATCCATTTAAAAACATTCTGCGAATTGGCGACGGCAACATCGTTTCACGGGTAAGCGCAAATTGCTCGAACTATTATAATTCGTCATTAACAACAATTAGCAACAAATGCAATAGTCATAATTAGAGAGAGAGAGAGCAAGTGAACACTTTCGACACTCTTCAGATGTTGGGTGCGTGGGGCATGCAACAAGAGCAACAACAACAACCACTTGCTTGTAATTGAATTGAGGTCGCGATTGCACAACACTTGGACGAATATTAAGTGAACTTAGTTAGGCACTTAATGCCTCGTTTTGAAGTGGCTCCTTTTCAAGCAGCTCCTTAATTCCTTAAGTGCAACTAGCCTCAAGTGCGTTCGTTGCGGTAATGGAAATCGATTGAAATGCTCTTGTGTGAGTGCCCCACAGCAACAACAACATCAGCTGAAACTTAATTCGATTCAATTTCGACCGAGTGCTGCGCAAATTTACATTAAAGGATTATACAGTTTTTATGCAAGATTATATGATAATGTTATTCTTAGAAAGCTTCTCCAAATTGATGAAGACTTCAAAGTGCTTCAAAGTGCTTTGTTCATACAATAAGTTAGGCACAGCAGAACATTTTTAAGAAATTATTTCAAAACTCAAAATTTGGTATGGTAATATAATAAATTACGCGTATCAGCATATCTTTAGGAAATTATTCAAAGATTCTTTAAAATATATTCAAACTAGTTCAGCAACGTTTGCTTCTATACTTGAATGTTTTGAGAACTATATTAGATAGTCATTAATTTTTAAGGTCTTAAAATGTATGAAATTTTAAAATCATTTTGCTTTATTGTATTATCAGGCTTATCAGAATATCTTTAGGAAATTATTACAAAATTCAAATGCTGAATTTAAAAGTTGTTAATAAAGCTTTTGTCTCAATAATGATGTCATGTAATAATAAAATACACAAATTAAACAATATCTTAACGATGCTAGAGTACTTGCAATCATAGTTGCTAAGGTTGAACAATTTTAGGAAATTTTATAAAGACATTTTGAATGTGTCTATTAATATAATAAATTAAGCGTAACAGAAAATGTTTGAAAAATTTGAAAAAGTGCCTTTCAAGTAAACTTCTTGAAAATGTTGTCAACTTGTTCAACTTTTTGCTTTGCCTCGGCAACAAATGAAGAATACACTTTAGTTAAAGTTAAAGTCTTTGACAATTGGATGGCGATAAGTGAAAGAGACAGAATAAAAGGAACGAAGCAAAACTTCAAATTCGAATTTCCTTTGTTCAATCGAAAAGTCAATCGAATGCAAAACAAAGCAATTGCCGAATTGGCAATTTTTTGTCGATTCCCACACACACACACACACACAGAGGGAAGAAGAGAAGAAGCTTTTGGGTCAGTTGCTGGAGGGGCGGGGACACTTTATCAATTTTGGTGCAAAACAATGGCCAAAACAATTTAAAGTCAGCCGCCTCGACCGCAAAGTTTTTCGCGCTTTAGATGCCAAAGTGAAGGCAATAACGTAATTTTCCACTCAAACGATAAAAGGGACCAAGCAAAATGCTTGCCCATGAATGTATTTAGCCAAAAATGTATTTTTAATGCGTTTGTCAACATGTTGTTGGCCAACCAAAAAATGATTTGGGTATAAAGCGGGGCACAGGCGAGTCAGATAGTCCAAGCTTCGCACTGCTAAAAATACTTAATACAAAATGAAGCTCACTCTCATTCCCTTTCCCTCTCCCCCTCCCTCTCTCACTTTATAGACGGCCATTGAGCAATCGCTGGTGACAATACACGACATAGCGACGGAAAATTTGGGCACATTGTGCATCTCGACGCTATATCGACCGCTCCAAGTGCCCATCAACTCGGAACGCTTCGAGAGCTCCAGACAAAAGGCAGATTTGGCAGCATCGATACTCCAAGAAGTGGGCATCATACGGCATGGCGGTGAGTAGCGATTACTTGAATATACTAAATATACTATATACACACATACAAATTGGATGTGGCCATACTTATGTAAATATGTCACGATTTATCGCTTCGCACACTTGATATATCGATTGCACATTCACACTCACATTCGCATTCGCATTCACATTCTGCCTGCTAATTTCCTTTGTGCGTGCCATTAAATTCATTTCCGGCTGTGGCAACGTGGCAACATCAAATAAAAACGCTTTGTGGCAGCGTTAAATAATTAATCGAAGCTACTTTAAACGTTGCTTGTTAACGTTCAATTTCAAGTTGAAAAGAACGCAATTTGGGTTTTAATTATTCATAATTTCGGCAGCTAATTGAATGAGCTAGACAATCAAAATTAATGCATAGAATGTTTCTAAATATTTTGATGAACAACATAGTGAATGCTAAGGAGATTATTAAAGTTAACAATAGCAAAAGAAGAGGCGGACCTCAAGTGGGTGTCCTTAAATTCTATTTAAAAATAACTTTTTACCTTGCTAAAAATATATGCGAAGCTTATGCAAATAAGTGCAAGTCAAGCCTGATTTAAGTCGCATTTCATTTAAAAATAGTTTAATAAATTGCCAAATATAAAAGTGTAGGACAGAGAAAAAAGTAAAAGAAACGCTGAGCACCCTTTTTTGGTCGCTGTTGTACTTAAATTTTCAAGCTGAGTTATTTTTGGCACTTTAACGCTTGTGGCGCCTCTCAATCAAAGCGTTTAAGGACAGCCAAGCAATTGATATGCTTTGTGTGCCGGTTGGCGACAGAGAAGGAGATAGCAGATAGAGTGAGAAAGAGAAAGGGAGAGAAACATCTCTACCATCACCTTTAAATTGGCTTAAATTTATTCGATTTGCAAGAAGCTTTCCCCCGAATAATTTATGCGAGACATCAAAATTTCAAGGACCTCACGGCCAAAGATAGAGAAGAAGAGAGAGAGATGGAGGGAGAGTATATGGCACTGCAGAGATGAAGCGGGGGCAAGAAGATGGATGAATGGTTGGATGGATGAGGCAAGTGCCAAATTCTATACGCCAAATACATATGGCTCATCCTGTTGCTCAACGGGAATAACGACAGCAACAAAACTGACAGCAAATTTACTTTCACTTTATGCGATTTCTGCTGACACGTCGCACCTTTTCAGCACTAGAAAGCATTTGGGGAGAGAGAGAGAGAGAAGGAAAAAGAGATGTGAGAGAGAGAGGATACAAAAGGCAACTGGTGTGCTTCAATACTCCTCGAAGCAGCTGGCAATGTTGTTGCTGTTGCTGTTATTATCCTGTACCCCGAACTGAACCGAACCGAGTGAGTGCGATGAGTTCATTGTGCGTCTGTTGTCCTTGACTACACACACACACACACTCGTACTCACATACATGACACACACACTCACACTGATAGCTCTTTGCTCTGGCCGTCTGTTGCCAAGGTTGCGCCTGAGCTCTTCTCTACTTCGACTGGGGGGCCCTTGGTCCTTCATCCTTGGTCCTTGGTTCTTGCGCCGTGTCCATGTCCGGGGTTTCGCGCTCAGGCGCTTGGCATGACATCGCGCGTCGGCTGCCTTGGGGTTGACAACAACGACGCACTTGTGGCGCATCAAACATCCTGCTCCCTCCCCTTTCTCCCTTTTTTAGCTCTTCTACATGCATATATTATTTCTCTCTCGTCGTTTTTTTGTTGTATTCATTTTAATTTAAAGTTGTGCGCTGTGCGTTGTTATTTGCCACATTCGGCTTGTTTTCATCTCTGATTTTCTCTTAATGTCCCCATCAACTTTTACATGATAAACAGGACACAGACACAACTGTGTGCGTGGACCGTGTGTTGTATGCGGATTTCTGTAAAATCAGTTAAAATCCTTGGTGTGTGGTGAACACGCATACGCCATGTTGTACACAGATCAAACAAGATGACGACAAGAGAAAGCTTTTTATGCCATATGCATTCGCAATTTAACTCAATTGTAATCAGCTTAAAAAGTATAAAACACTTTAATAATCAATTATCTTTAAGCTCATTTCTGAATACATTTCAAATTATTGCTGCTTGCAAATAAAATAACGATAATCATCACAATATATTAACTGCTGACGATGTCAAACACTTTGTGTGTGTAAAATACTTTTAACCCATTAGAAAAGGAAGAAAATATGTTGATGTTCGAGTTCCGGTCTCCATGAATTCCTTTATTGCTCATCTCAGGGCAAACGGAATCTGTGTGAAATTTAATTACTCAACGGGTCCCAGAGCACAAAAGTGTGAAGTAGTGGGGAATGCACGACTACAAGTTACCTTGCAATCAGAGTAGAAATCAAATACTTTAAAGGCTTCACAATAAACTAGAAAGTTAATTGGAAGAGTGGCAAATTGTATAGACCACTTGTTCAGCACATCATTAAACCCTTTTGTTTCGCAATTTTCAATAGCAACACAAGCTGTTACACACCTGCCAGCACACACTCGCAACTCGAAAGAGTGTGTGTGTGGCATGTGGCATGTGGAATGCGGAATGTTTGGTGTTGTCGTGCACGAAAAACTTGTCTGTGCACAACTTGAATAATTGCCAATTTTACATAGCATACACTGAGCAAAAAAAAGTGGCAAATTCAAGATTTTGGTCATAGTACTAGGAATGTTGGTCTAAAAAACACGCGAAGAACATGAGACTTCTAATGTTAGAGAACACGTAGTGAACATTTAATATGAGACCCAAGTTCTTATTAATAAGAGGAAAACATTTTTAAGTTTCAAGACTCAAATTCTTATTAATAAATGAAAAAAATCTAAAAATTTGAAGATCAAAAATAAAAAAAAATATTACATTATATTTTATTTGATATTTAGTAAAAACTATACATCTAGTTGTATGTTAATCATTCTTCTACTTAGGAAATAATTATTATCGTTTCTCGCAGCATTTGAACCTCAGGACATCCTCTCTTAATTCTTAAACTGTGGTTTGCAACACTTTTACTAACTGAGTTGTGAATGAAAATGCTCAAAGCTAGATAAAAAATTTATAACTAATATTTATTTAACAACTAAATCTAGTATTTGTTGTTTTTTTTTGGGGGTTTTGACTTAGTTTCAAGACATTATTCTTAAAGTGGTCATATTTTGAGAACACAATTTTTAAGGAGAATATTCTTGATTTTAGAAACTGGCCTTTTTCAGTGTAAAAAGGCCCGTTGAAGTGAGCAAAACTTTTGTGGTCCAAGAGTTTTTTGGGGCTCACTCTTTCCATCCCCCTTCGTTCCGTTCTGTCCGCAAAAAACAAATTGCTTACAATTGTGCAAGTTGCGCATGTTTATTTCTGACACCTACACAAAAAGTACTTGCCACACACTCAGACAGACGCAGACACACGCAACCCGCATAGTTGGCGAACACACACACACACTCACACACACATAAACACAGAGAGAAAAAGAGGCTCATGCCACTTGGTTCAATGGCAATAAATTCTCAAACTGGGGACCAAAAGATTGATGATGATGCCAGGAGCCAGCCGAGTGCTAGAAATCGCACGCAGATGATGAATGACAAACGTGACAAACACACATGACTATAACTATAACTGTAAATTGTTCGAGTTAGTGTGTGTGTGTGAAGTGAGTGACAGGCATTGGCTAATGTTATTTACCATAAGGCACTTTTCCTCCTCGAGACTGAAGACTTTTTGCAGCCGTCGCATTGTGGCATTATGGCTTGAACTTGTGGCAACAGTTTGACGCAACTTGCGAGTAGAGCGAACTTTGCCTGTGTGTTTATCAGACATCGTCACGGGTGGCAAATATCGACACTCGACTCACACCCGTACTTTTAAGAGTGCGAGTGCTACTCGTGCACTCGCAAAACGAGTGAGAGATACACACTTATTCAAAATCATGCGAGTGCTGCGAGTATGAGTCATTGTCATACTCGAGCCTTTCTTGCACTCGGCTCGTACACACTCGTGTCTCGCGGGTGGTTGTTCTTCGTGCAACCGATCATTTTAGACACTCTTGACGAAATGCTCTGACACTCGCGAGTGTTTTGCTCAGACACTCGCGAGTGTTTGATCAGACACTCGCGAGTGTCTGAGCAAATACTCGGGTGTTTTTCCCCCACCCCTATTGATGCTTGTGTGTCGCGGCTCGCGGGTAGATTTTATGACTTTTGACTTCTTTGAATGATTTTTGGGTGTTTTTTTACTTTGACAAATGGTCAAATAAAATATCAGGTGGTTTTTCCTGAAATTTATGGAAATTGCACAAATTTTCAAAATACCCTTTTGTAATTATATAGGCATTTACAATAGTGTTATAAACAGGTAATAAAATTTCTGATTTTCCGGTTATTGATGAATATAAAAAACCCAAAAACTCATAAAACAGGTAAAATTTAAATATAACTGATTAGTTGTATTTTTACTTGTTTTGTTCCTTATCAATATATAAAAATTCTTTAAAATTAAAATTTAATTTTTATTTATTATATAAGACATCAAATAAATACACTACACAAAGCCAAAAATAGTTTTCGAATTTAAATTTTCAAGAAATAAAATGAGTGCAAGAACAGCGCACCAGCAATAACAAGAACAATACAAAAAGCCGACGGCATTTCTTGCATCTCAATATACATACTCACAAACGTACATATGTATGTACATACATACAATCGTGCCGGTCCACTCATAATTTTTTACCCATAACCACCGGCACCGGCTTTACCCGAGTGCATAGAATCACCGATCGCAAATTGCCGAGTATGCCTCGGCACTCGCACTCGCGAGTGTAAGGCTCGCGATACACTTATTGCTCATGAGTATAAGGCTCGCGAGTGTGTGTATTTTTGGCCACTCGCACTCGCGAGTGTAAGGCTACCGAAAAGGCACATGAGTAACGGGTGCACCCGTTGAGTGTGTATACCCGTGCCGTTCTCTGGTGTTTATATGACGAGCTCTTTACCACCCCTCCTCTCCTCTCCTTCCGCAGCTGCCTTTCACGTCTCCTTTGTGTCCATTTCGCTTCAGCAGCCGCGCAAAACTTGCCACATTTTGTTGCCACCGCCACCGGCTGCGTATTTGTTTTACGCCAAGCTCAAGCTCAAAAAACCAACTCTAAAGTAACAGGCAACAAAGTTGCAAAACGCTATACATACTAATCAAAATATATACTACATATTACGCAAGACGCGAAAACATTGCAAAAGATGACGAAGCGCAAAGACTCTTCAATAGTGTGTGACAAAAGACTATATTAAAAAGAAATTAATATGAATTATTATATTTATATATTTTCATATTCATATTTTATTATTTATTTATTTTATTTTTATTTAGTTTACATTAACTGACATAAATGAAAACTTCAAATTAATGATAAATTTGAAGTATTTGATAAATGATATTTAAAGTTTTTGAAAGATTATTCTTAATGTCCTATAGTTTAAGGAAGAAGATTTACTATAAAAGAAGCGCTTGACGTCATCCCGCTTCATTTCACACATTTAGTAATACCACAAACATCTCCTATATATTTATCATTCTGTATGCATTCACATTTGACAAAATGTCAACTGTGTCACGCTTGATGACATAAGTCTTATACCCGCTGCAAGATGTTGGTCACCCACAGAAAGTGGCACGGAAGTTGCGCTAATCGAATTTAAATAAGTTTACCTTGTAAACAGTTGTTGCTTTTGTTCCTGCTCGTTTCTCTTATAACAACTCAAACAGAAATGCGGCTGCTGCTGCTGCTGCTGTCCAGGGAAAGTGTGGCAGAAAAAAAAAAACACACGCGACACAGAAAGGAAAAAAATATGAAAAAAATATTAACTTTTGACAGCCGTCCGTGGCTGTTGTAGAACAAGGGTGGTGATGGGAGAGGGGGAGGGAGTCGGAGCTGTGCACCCGTTGCGCATATTAATCATTGTTGCCAACAATTTTTTCCCCTCAAGGCTGAAAAACACTTGCAGCTTCTGTGTGCCTTTTAATGGCCTTTTTTCCACAAAGCAAAAAAAAAAAACTATTTCAAGGTCGTTATTGCAATGACAGCTGGGCATGAATTAAATGTTTCAGCGAAATTGTAATTTGCGCAATTAAGCAATGGGAGATACTTTCACTGACACTGCTGAACATTGCCATCACAGCCAGTCGGCTGGCCAAATTATGGAAAAAAATATTTTGATATATTTACAAATGAAAAGTTATTAAAAGTGACATTAAAGTAATTAAACAAATTAAATATTTATTGTCATTCTATATTAAAAGCATGTAATTGTTATAGTCAATTTAAGATTCAATGAAATTTCAAATTCAAATCAATTTCAACGTCGTAGTTTCCGCGGGCATTTTTGCAGTGATCTTCGATATAAATCTATGAAAAAGCTGCATACAAGTAGGTATCGATGCTTTACAATGGCAAGCTTTCAAGTTCGCACGATCTGGCAATAAGTTGTCTCTTTGGCGATCTGGCCACTTCACGCAGTGAAAATTTACAATTCACCACAAATTGGAAAAAGCAAAATGCACACAACATTAATTAACAATTAAATGGTTTTTAAACGTTTAGTGCTATTGTAAATATTTATGCAGCAGGCATTTATGCACTGCAATAACCAATTAAACAATGTAAGTGCATTTTTAATGAGCATGTCTATGCGCTGCAGTGTTTTCGCATTTAATTTCCGCAAAAGAACACACACAAACATACACTCATACATCATAACTGAAGTAACTTCCTTTTTTTGCCGCTTGCTGCTGACCTACATTCTCCTATATACTATATTTTAATTTTTCATCTTTTTTATATAGGACTCTCCGATGCGCTGGCCAAGGGCTTGCTCACTGATGAATACATAAATGGTGCACGCATTTTAGCTTTGAACCTAACGAACGGCGCGGTGCAGTCGTATGTTTGGTGGGTGAAGAGCAACAGCGACAGCAACAACAACAAGTTGCAAGCTAGCGAGACGCAACGGTATGAGGAGGAATCGCTGCAGATTGGCAAAAAGCCCGCGCACAGTTATCCCTGGTAAGCTTAGCATATGTTCAATGTGTTCTTATAAGTCGCTAAGTATTATAAGTTTATGGCAGCAGAAAGTTAATATTTTATCGACCGGCGTTAGAGATGCTATGTTTGTCTGTAAGAACTCCAAAATCCCAGGATACAGCCACAATTTTTTCCTTACAAACAATTTAGCTACACAAGAGCAAGTCGAAATCAAAACTATATTAAATAAATCAAAATAGATCTCTATTCTGTAATATATACATGATTTAATAACATATTATCAATGATTTATGAACATTTTGCTACTATTGGATAAAAAACTTAAAGAAAATGTATTCTCGAGCATTTATTTGTATAGCGTACCTTACTTCTTTTAACTCACTATCATTTCTTTTGTCTGTTTAGGTTCGACGATGAGAGCAGCACTCCAACATTGCGCTCCCCAAAGTTTGCACCAAGCCCACCGAATAACTACTACAAGGGCTGGTGGACGTATCCGTACTTCTCATGTGCCGTGAGTAAGTGGCTGGTATCGTATAGCATTGCCATACCGCCAAGTGGACGGCATGGATTGCGCGGCTTCATAAGCGTGGACATTGATGTGACATCGCTGCGCGTCAATCAATGCGATGCCATCCCGTATCGCTTCAGCAGTCAACAGTTGCTACTGCGACAACGGCAGCCAGCACGTCGATCCACAATTGCATCAGCTGCAGGAGCTGCTACTGCCAACAACAATAACAATGATGTGGATACCATAAATGATTTGCAAGCGTTTCACAGTTCACACAAATGCCATCGTGCCTCCATGGTGGTAAGTCAATTTGCTGTCATATTTGCCCAGTTCATAGAGAGAGAAAATAACGGTCTAAAATCAAGAGAAAACGTACGAATAGCAAAAATAGCTTGGGCAGTATAGTATTCAATTAAAACATAATATGCAGGTATTTGAAACATAATTGAAAGCAATTAAAAGTTTAATGTGAAATAAAAATAATCAAAAAGAGAAGAGAAGGATGAGAATTGAAAGTGAAGTTTAGTGGTGAGCTCGCAGCTCCTTCCTCTGCGATTCTCAAGTTGTTAAGGTAATATATAGCTAAAGTATTCATTATCAATAGGTTTTTTTCTAGTTCTTAGGGTTAATTTTCTCTTTTTTGTTAGGATATAATAAAACTATTCTAATTTTCTGCATGTTTTTGCAGTGCGATTATCGACAACCAAGCGCTGAGACGCCGACAATAAGCAGCGGCAAGATATTGGCCGGAATGTCGTCAAGCAGCTGGTCACGGGGCGCCTATCAATGCCTTTGCAAGCGTGGCTTCTACTCACTGCGTCATCCGGATGGCTTCAATGGCACCATCATGGAAATCGCCTGGCAGGAGCATCAAGACAATATAAGCAATTATTATTCGGAAGTATTCAAGTGTTACCCATGCGCTCCTGGCTGTGACACCTGCACTGGCCCGGAGCCCTGTCTGGCCAACTATCACTGGCCCTTCAGGTGTGTTTGTTTGTTCATCTGTTTACCACTTTTCTTCTTTATTGTGCATTGCATTACAGAATATCCCTGCTGACCATATCGATTGGCTGCGCATGTGGCACGTTTGTGCTCGCTGGCTATCTGTTCCGGCATCGACGCGTCAAAGTCTTCAAGGTGGCCAGTCCCATATTTTTGATGATCACGCTCATTGGCTGTGCCATTATGTATCTGGAGGTGAGCTCTTAACCCACTCTACATCTTCAAACATACGCTACTTAACCCATTAAATGGCTCTGCCAAACACACAAAGACCATTACGAATGAATGTGAATACAACGGCGACGACAATGGTAGAATGACAGAATGGCAGCGGGGCAATGGGCCTGCTAATGTGACAAAAGGTCTTGTGGTCTCATTTACAATTGACCCACATGTAATGGCCCTCCAGCCTCCTGCCTCCTGCCTCCTGCCTCTTGCTGCCCACCGCCTCTTACTTAGTAGTCACCTGTGTGTGCTCCTGTTCCTGCAGCCGCAACATAAAACTCCTTTTTATGGCTTTTTAAATGCGGCTTTTAGTAACCCGCCTTCGACTCGGTTTTAAAGCTTTTGTTGTGCAGTTTGTAACGCTCATCAGCTAATGAATTTATTCACATTTGGCTGAGCATGATAACAGATTTAGCTCGTTGGCAGTCTGTTAAAACGTGAGATTAATATGCGAACTGCCAGCGTAAAAAACTTTATAATTTTATGAGGCACACACAGTATATATTGATTAAATGTTGAACATAAAAAAACGTTTAAATAAATCAGCAATGCAGCACATTTTAATCCAACAACGTTTCAACTAATTTAATAATATCCTTTGATCAATCAGAATCAATTTAATATCAATTGCAATTCACCTTTTTTATTGTTAACTGATTAACTTAACATTTATCTGCATTTTAAATCAACATAAACTTTTTTATTAGTTGGTATTTCAGTTGCAATTTAAAAATTTAATGCTGCTCTACATTTAATCAATATTTACTCAAAGTATCGCTGAAATGTTAAAAGTAAATCAATTCCACCATATGACATAAATCATGTAGAGTATTCAGCAGCTGTGTGTTGTATGCAGTGCAAGTGCTTTGTTATTGTTTAACATTAGCCGAGCCCCACTGGACGCATAAAAGCCGTGCCAAACAAAAGAAGCAACTGGAAAAACATCAGCAAATGGGTTAAGAGAAGAGGAGAAGAAGGACTTGCGGGTAATGTCAGCTGTGGGAGCTTCAAGCGTCTCGTAAAACTAATAAACGTAACTGATTTTCTAATCAGAGTTTGTTGTTCAACTAAATAAAAGTAAAACAAGAGGAGAAAAAGGAGCATAGCATCGACTACAACATGAGTGAGAAGAAACTGCCTAGCACCGACGAGGATGATGAAGAACCTGAGGATGAGGCTGCCTTGCAAGCGGCATTGCGGGAGATGGTCAAGATACCGGACATTGAATCGCGACACAAGCAGCCAACAAAACGCCACAAAACAACTGAGGTGCCTGCGGCAAGCAAATCGCCGCCAAGCAAGCAACAAAAGTGGTCAAAACAGGCTGTACCTGGTGTCCAACACACCTACAGCAATCGAGACGCTACAGAGGCTTCTTGCAGTCGAGCTACAGAGGCTTCTTGCAGTCGAGCTACAGAGGCTTCTTGCAGTCGAGCACATAAACAAGATGAGAACCCGAACCCGACACAGAAACGCTCCGAAACCTGGTCGGATCGCCTCAAGAAATCGACGAAGCGCTTGCAGACTGAAATCCATTTGAAGTCCAGTAAGCCGCGTATTCCAGAAGCGTCCAAGGATTCAGATTATTTGCAGATGCCGTCGCCTTCCGAATTGCTCGAGACGAGCATCGAGCATCCATTGTTGGATCAACACTTGAAGATGACGCGCATTGAGGCGGCGGCCAAACCCAAATCGAATAATCCAACTCGTGGTGCATTCAAGCACATGGTCAGCACTCAGACGCCACATACTTCGGCGGCTAATGCTGCCACCTGGACGGATGATGAACTAGTGGCAGCTCCACACGCGCCCAAACAACAGATGGACACACGGCAGTCGGGCATCATCAACATATTGACGGGACCATTTCGCAAGACGTTGAATGTGGCGCCTAGTGTCAACGATGCGGAGCTGATCACATTGGAACCACAGGAACGCTTGACGCCTGGCAAAATCTTTAAGAATTTGCCCACATTTGGACGTGCTCGCAATCCAATTCAGCCAACAACTGAGGATGTAAAACGAATTTTGAAAGAAGCACTTGTGGAAAATGAAACGGATAAAGCTGCTGTAACTGGAGGTGCCTCATCAGCTGAAGCAGCTTTACAGGAGGAAGCTTCGGCTTCTGTTTTAACTGAAGCCGCAAAAGATCGAGTAAAACCAGTTCCTGCGGAGAATATCGAAGAAATTCTAATAGAAGCTGCAGTCGAAGATGCAGAAATTCAAAAGATTTCAACGCTTGGTTCTGCAACTGAAGCTAACAAGGAGCTGACATCTTTGGTTGAAGTGTTTGCTGGGCGAACAGCTAAGGAAGCTGCTCGCACTCCAGATGCAGACAGTTTGGCAATCAGCACACCCAGCACCGTCTCTTCAATAACGCCCAAAACAAGTGAGGATGCTGTAATAGATGCAGATCTTTCGGCGGAGCAGGTTCAAGGCGACGTAACAAATTCGTTGTCTACTGCCTTCAAGCGTTTTCTGGTGCTGCCCTTTGGAGAACGTGTAGCTGCCGCCGAAGCTACCACAAATGAACTGACGCCACATACCATCATTCTGATGCCGCACGATTTGCAGCACGCCTTGGCCGAGGAGCAGCAACAAGGGGTGAAACTGGAGCAAAATGTGCAAGTGGAGCGGGAGGCATTCGAGCATGAGCCACTGCAGCACTCGGATTCGATACAAACGATGACAATACACGGAAGGGAGTCGCATATAACCACCATCCATGATCATTGTCAGCGTGGACAGCGCACGCCAGGCGTAGACAAGACGGCAGTCCGCAAGCTGATTGTGGCCTGCATTCTGTGCGTTTTCTTTATGATCTGCGAGATTATTGGCGGCTTGCTCTCAAACAGCTTGGCCATTGCCACAGATGCAGCTCATTTGCTCACCGATTTGGCTGGCTTCCTAATCTCACTGTTTGCTCTTTATCTTGCTGGACGCGCCTCGACGAATCGCTTCAATTTCGGCTGGCATCGAGCTGAAGTCATAGGCGCCTTGATGTCCGTTTACTTCATTTGGGTAATCACTGGCGTGCTTGTCTGGATTGCTATACAGCGCATGATGTCGGGTGCCCATGAGGTGGATGCGGTCATTATGCTCATCACCTCAGTGCTGGCAATTGTGGTGAACGTGATCATGGCAGTGCAACTGAGTCATGGCCACTCGCATGGCCAACGCGAAGTGAGCGAACTGAATCGTCAAAGTCACCTGAAGCTGCAATCATCACATCCATTTATCGCAGATACTTCTGTCAGAAGCGAGGATCTCCTAAGTCCCTCTGTGAAAGAACAACATCTGTTGCCCGCTTCGATCTCTGCGGTCCAACAGCAGAAAAAGCAGAACATTAATGTCCGAGCTGCCATCGTTCATGTGATTGGCGACATTGTCCAAAGTGTGGGCGTCTTTCTTGCCGCCTGCATCATCTTCTTTAAAC
Organism: Drosophila sulfurigaster albostrigata; assembly: GCF_023558435.1. Taxonomy (NCBI): domain Eukaryota; kingdom Metazoa; phylum Arthropoda; class Insecta; order Diptera; family Drosophilidae; genus Drosophila; species Drosophila sulfurigaster. The sequence goes on from NC_084881.1 coordinate 25,832,064, forward strand.
CCGAATGGGCTGTAATCGATTCGATTTGCACGTTCATCTTCTCAATTATTGTGCTCTTCGTTACCTACGGCATATTGCGGGATGTAATGATGGTGCTCATGGAGGCGACGCCTGATTACATGGACTATGGCGAGGTGCAGAAGCTATTCCTCAGCATAGAAGGCGTCGAGCGTGTGCACAATTTGCGCATCTGGGCGCTTAGTATTGATAAATTAGCGCTTTCTGCTCATCTGGCAATACTTGCGGATGCGGATCCACATCGCATCCTGGAAGAGTCAAAAACATTGATACACAAACGCTACAATTTCTATGAGACAACCATTCAGGTGGAGATTTATCAGCCGGATGTGCACGAGAATGATCATTCGCCCAACTTGCCCAAAGGCGAGGCTTTAAAGCATCCCAAAGATGTTGGCACGGACAATCCACATCTCATTGAGGATGCCACCAAAGAGAAATATCAGACACTGAATGAATTCCACTCGACAGAGGAGATTAAAATCGTTGAGAATCCTGACAAATCTCAGCCATAAGCGCAGTCCATTTGCATCGTTAGCTCATTAAATTTTTTCATTAGTTTTGTTCAATATTATAAATAGTTTTTTGTGCCGAACAAATACCAAATATGCTGGTAGCTCTATTATGAATAATTTATACGAAATACCGCAAATTTATACTATAAATTGATTAGCTTTAACATTTTAAGATGACCCTATACTGTATATTATTATATGTTCCCTTTTTGTACTCTGCTTGTATCCCAATTCCGCCTTTCAAATGGTTTTGTGTCTATTAGAAATGGAAACTCGTGATATTTGTTTTCCCCATTTTCCATTAAGTTGGGCCCGCTGTGCTCTGTGGAGCCATCAGCCGTGACCTTACCTAAACTGTCAATTGCTTTTTGGCATGTCCGCTGTCAACTTAACGGCACTTTGAGTGGCTGCTCCGCCTTTCTCTCTGCTGTTTGAGTCGTGAGTGGAGCTGTCAGGCAGCTTTTGGCTCGTTTCGCCTCTTAAATCGCACTTGGAAGTGTCGCTTCGTTTTAATTCCACTTAAACATACACGAAACGAACTCGTGATATTTTTAAATCGCTTTTCCGCATTTTCACATTTTCCACAGATGGTCGCCATTTTCCCATATTTGGACACCAGCTGGTGTATTGCCACCAAGTGGACGCGTCACATGGGCTTCTGCATCACCTACACTTCGCTGCTGATGAAAACTTGGCGGTAAGTCGATTAATTCTTGGTTTTATCAGTTTTCGCATTTCTTTTTAAAATACTCCATTATTACTTTCAGTGTCTCATTAACGTATCGCGTCAAATCGGCGCATAAGATCAAGCTCAATGACCAACAGCTGTTGCAGTGGATGGTTCCAATATTGCTCGTGATGCTCATCTATCTGGGCACCTGGACTATATCTGCCACTCCTTATGCTGAAGTCGTACGTACAATAATTTGGATGCTTCACCTCAGACAATTATTTATAAATATAAATAGTTTTTCCCTTTTTTGTTAATTTATTTATTTGTACAAAATTATTCAAAAGAAAGGATTATATTTTTACTTCATTCTTTATTTTAACGAATATATTTCGATAATTTAATATTGTTTATTCAATACATTTCTGCATTCAATATTCTAATATAAATTTTTATAATTATACATTTTAAATTTGTATTAAAAACATAATTTTTCTATATTTTAAATCGTTTTTATTTTAAAAATTCTTTCTGCCCCTTTGAGATATGCAATACTATTTTTGTTACCTATGCCTGGATTTATTTGCCGCCGCGAACAGCCAAAAAGTTCCACATCAATAGCTGAAATACCAGGCAAACAGAAATCAGCAGAAAGCAACTGCTGCATGAAAACAAAAAAAAACGTTGCCTATCACACAGGCGCAGTTATTTCACAGTATTAATTTTCTCCATAAAGGACAATAGTTATTTAGCCATAACGTCGTCAAATCCTTAAGGATATTAAAATGTTATACCTTTTTGTAATCAGGATAACCAGAATTATCGATTGGCATTCACAGATCTTAAGGAAATCGGAAAAAATTCACAATTCACATGAAATTTTTGTAAGGGGGAGGCATGGTAAATTTGCGAGAAAACTGGAAAATCCGCTTTATCTCGGCCATTTGAAGGACGATTGGGATTTCCTTTGGCACAAGGATAGGTCTTCGCAATACAAATTGATTGACACCCTAAACAGGACGAATGTCATGTAAACAACAAAGTTACAAGGACTTTTTTGTATACAGAAAATAGCGCATATCTCGGCCATATCCTGTCCGATCCTTGCGAGTCCTGTGTCAAATGACTTCTATTGATGAGGTCTATCACCACGCCAAAGGACATTTAAATCGTCCTTGTAGTTCCCGAGATATCCTCCAATCTGCGGATTTCACATTTTTCTCGCGGCTCTAAGGACCAAAAAATTACAAGTATTGGATTCTTAGATGACCCCATGTTTTTTTGATGCAGATCGTTAGAATTGGTCCTGGCGATCTTCGCAACATGTGTCCTTTGAAAACAGGATATAGCTGAGATATAGCTGATTTTCGAAAATCAATCCACTGTGCACCCTCAAAGTATGCTACAAAAATTTAATTTTTTTATAGCGCCAATTTCAAATTTGAAATTTGAAAGTACCTGACAAAAATGAAACAAATGCGTTTAAATTCACAAATAATTTGATTTTATTATTATTTTTCTTTTATTGTTGGCCAATAATGCGTTAATATTACTAATTTGAATAAATATTTGCCGTATGTTTATTCTATAATTTATACACAAAATATTATTTTTAACTACAGATCTACGATCAGCACCATCTGAAGTTCAAACAGTGTTCATACAACTGGTGGGATCACAGTCTGGCCATCGGCGAGGTCTTCTTCCTGGCCTGGGGCATTCGGGTCTGCTACAACGTGCGCAACGCGGAGAGTCTCTACAACGAGGCGCGCCTGATCTCGTATGCCATCTACAACATTGCCATAGTCAACATTGCCATGGTGGCGTTTCAGTAAGTTGCACAGAGAGGAAGATAGTTGGTTGTGTAATCCTATACACTCCTGGGGGCACGTCTTGTCCTTTACGCATTAAACCCTGCCACGCCCACACGGTAAGGACAAAGTGTGTGGGCGTGTGTCTCGTTGAGTTTTAATTAAATTCCTTAGCTTGCTGCGAACGCGCGTCGCGTTTCCATTGTAATCCTTTTTGTAGCCCATTCGTCTGCCTGTGTCTATCCAACTGTCTATGCGTCTGTCTGTCTGTCTGTCTGTATGTGTGTGTTGTTTGTTCCTTTGCTCGCCACATTTTGTTTACACAGACATTCCGCAGATTTCTTGGCCAAGTTCGTACTGCTCCTCTCGCACGTTTGCTTGCGGGATTCCGCTTCCTGCCAACTTCTAACTGCTGCCTACTGCCACTCAAATTGAAAATCCTTTCAAGTGTTTTGATAATTAATGCAATTTGTTCTTCAACTTGTTCCAATACAACCAGCACTCGTGTCAACTTGTTGCTCTTTCCTACCGCATCTCTTCGTTTTCCTTTCTGTCTGCGGCTTCTTGAATACCTTTTGAAATTCTAGTCAAAGAGAGTTTGCCAATCACTTTTAAAGTTCTGCTTGACTATGAAACGGACCTTCTGGACATTTTTCTCAAAATATATTCGAAGCTTCTTTTATATCTTATTTTGAGGAAGTTGTCAGACTGTAAGATAAGGGACTTTAAAAGAATCCATTAATAATTAAACTTCAATTTAATTTACCCGCTTTTATGCATCTTCTTCCACAGCGTTATGCTCTTTCCGCACGCTGGACCGGATTACAAATACATGCTGGGCTTTGTGCGCACCCAACTCTCCACGACGACGACAATTGCTCTGGTCTTTGGTCCGAAGATAGCGCGTGTCTTTAAGGGTCAGGGTGATAAATGGGATCAGAAGGCTAAGGTGCGCAGCATAACTGCGTCCTTCTCCCTCAATGGTGTGGGTCTGGTGCCTGAAGAATCGCCCGATCTGTACCAGGAGAACGAGGAACTCAAGGCAAGTGCAAGAGTCAAAACTGCAGCTAAGGAAGTTACATAAGTAAAGGTGTATAAATTGCAGGAACAAATCCAGAAGCTGGCGCATCAGATCGAGTTCATGAAGACTGTGCACATGCAGATGAACAATCGTCATCTGAAACCGAAACCAGGTGGCTACTTCACCATCACATCCACCTCGTTCCAGGCGCCCTACAGCAAGAGCAGCGTTTCCACGGCGCAAACACAGACCGGCGGCAAGGATGATTTCAGCTGGTAAACTCATTACTTTCTACTTACTTTCAAATGAGTTTAGAATGAACTTGTATTATTTTGCAGCTTGTCTGGGAATGCGACGCCCTCGAAATGCAAATCGCCCAAGGGTAAAGTCTGACGCGGTCAACGAAGTGTTAAAGATTGCTCAATAAATGTTGTTGATAAGCACGGGCAGATCGTAGACGATGCATTTGATTTTAGTTTCTACCAGCAAGCAGAAGAGCAACTGCAGCAGCCGGAGCAAGAGATCGATGATCAGGCTGATTTATTGCAACAATTTCGGCGCCTCTTTGCGCCCATACTCGATGATAGTTTGCAGTTGTATTATCAGCTGAATGACCAGCAGCAGGACGATGACAATGATGCACAACACATACGCATCAATCGCACTGTGGCCGAACTCCACGAGTTGACAAGCAGTGAGGAGGACACGCTGCTCACCCAGCTGCAATCCCCGCAATCGTCGTTGCCAATGGAACCTCCATTGCCGCTGCCTATCTCGCCGGGTAGCAGCTCCTTGTCGTCCACCTCGAGCAGCTGTTTGTATGCCATACACACACCATCGCCGCCACGCCAAAGAGGAAATGCTGTGCAGCGCTTGGAGTCGCCGTTGTCGTTGTCCAGTGAACCGCTGACCATCACGGAGCAGGTGCAGTTGCATGCTCCTCCCTGTGACAACAACAACGTTGGCCTCGATCTGGAAGATGAGCCGAGCAGCAGCCACAATAATAACAACACCTCGTGCTCACTGTCATCCACATTGACGGACAGCAAAACTCTCGATGCTCGCACCCCAATCATCGTCTAGGAAAACGGACTGCTCTCTGCTTGAAGCAAATTTGTGATTTCGTTACGAGAGCTGCAACAACAGTAAAAGAAGCAACAACATCAGCAACAACAACAGTAAATCGCTTAATGTTTAAACTAGTCTTAAATAATGTTTGTGTGTATGTGTCTCCGTCTGTCTGTTTGTCTGATCTGATCTGCTCTGATCCCTGGAATGCGTTTATATTAACTAGCATCAAAGTTCCCCCAACGATACGATAGCATTTCCATTTCTTGCCATATCACAATATGTAAATGTGCTTTGGTTTTTCATTTGAATTTTCTTTTTTTTTTTAGTTTTCTCAGCCATCGTATAAACGCATTCGCTTTCCTTATTTCGTTCAGCTTCTTCAGCATTTATCCCACCTACTCGTATATGTTATCGATCATCAATCGCGAGAAATTTTAAACATCAACATTGAGCAAATATTTTTCACTTCGTTCGGATTGTAAAAGAAGATTCGGTGGCTTCATTTGGTCACTCGTGTAGCACGTCATATGGCAAGGCTCATAGAGTCATGTCCTAGGGTTTAGACAATTATATCTATTTGATTTCTCTCATGCACCTTGCAATACATAACATTACTATATATCTTACAAAATATATCCTAATTTTGTGTAAGCGCACTCTCACACACCTGCAATAACTCTGTTGCTTCTCTTGGTTTACTTCAATATTTTGTAGAAAAAATCTCGTATTAGTTGAGCTCATCGTAAAGCTACTTATATGCAGCATAATACATAATACTTAAGATTAGCAAGAAAATGAGTCGATTTTAGTGTAATTGATAATGGCGTAATAAATATATGTATGAAAAACAATTTTGAATTTTAGCAATTTTTAAAATAAAATATATGGTAAATAAAATGAAAACTGTTAACAGGCGCGTAATTTTCTGAAAATAGTTGGGCATATTACGTAATAAATAAAGCAAGAAAACCTTACAAATTATACAATTAAATTAACAGTTAAGTTAATGTTAAATTAACATATACATATTGAAGATAAAATCAAAAATAAATGTTATAAAAGCAAAAAAATTGTGTTTGATTTACTTACCAAGTGATTTCATAAGTCCTTGAGAGATCCTTTGAAATACAATCCTGTAATTTTTTTTTTATTATTTATCACACTCAATTTTTGTATAATTAAGGCCAGAATTATTTTATTCACTTCCATATAAATTTAGTTTATAAGTTTGTAATCAAGAGTTCCTTTTGCTTTCATAATTTCGCTTTCCCTGGACATCATTATACAGTTTCATAGATTCTCACATTTACCAGGAATCGAAAAGCTGATTGGGCAGATATTGGTTAAGGAACACTCACTGAACAATTTGTTGGGTTGGTTTGGTAGCCGATTTTAAACTATTGTCTATATTTCGTGGTACAAAAATGATATTGCGAGATTCGGTGTAAAAACTTTTGACTTAAAAATAAACACATAAATGTGGACGGAATGTTGAATGGAATTCGAGTCACTTATACATAGAGATTATGCTAGATTCGTTTGAGCTTCCAACAGCTAGTGAGGCGATGTTTAAAGGCACTTTTCTTTTGTAATTTCTGTTTCTCCGATGAAATGCAAACATTTCTAGCTGCGCATAAAGCTAGCAGTGGCGGCCATCAGAGCGAATCCCAGTAATAACTGTAGTGATTTATCCAACGTGGTCAGACCAGAGCCATTGCAGCTGTCATTGGAGCAATAACACTCCTCCCAGTAAACGCCGTTCTCGTAGACGCCCCAATTGCACACGCCTGTGACGCCCGTCTCTGAAACGGAGGCGCAACGGCGTATTACTTGACGCCAGCGTCCATCCCCTGCAAAGAGAGTAAGATATTAGTGCAAATTCAATCCTAGCACTACTTGACTACTTACAGATGAAGCCTCGTGGTCCCTGCTGCACAACCTTCATGCAGAAGGAGCCAGGCATGTGAGATTCATCGCTATTGCATTCGATGGCAATGTGCTCAGTGCGATTAAAACGCTTGTAGGCGCCACAACTGTCATGACCCTTACGATCTTGGTCGGAGGAGCACTGATAGCAACGTATGGCCCAACTGCCTGTTTGTGGGTTGGCCCCAATTAAATGAAAAACAAAACAATTTCATGAGTAAACACATCTGCCAGCCACACCCAAGAACTTAATTTCTTGGCAGCTCTAATTCCGTTCACTTCGCAACTTACCGCAAACAGCCAGTGTTAGCAGCAGAAAGGCGCAGCGTGTAAGCGTAGACATATTGCCAGTAAAATAGTATTTATTTGATTAAAAATTAATAATTCGCACTCAACAAAACACTAAACAAAATTATTTCGAAGCAAGCGTGACTCAGCGTGACCGTAGCATGGATTTAACATCTCCTCAAAAACAATGTTACCGCTATTTGAGGGACTATAAATTGTGGTGGTCGGTTGATAAATGAAAAAAAGTGTTGAAAAAAAAATATATCCCCACGCAGAAGTAATAACACTCACTGATTTTTTTATTTTTAAAGGAAAAATCACTTAAACAATCTTAATTTTATAAAAAACAAGTGTCACAAAGACACACCTTCTCGCACGTGCTTGGAAAAATATTAAAATGTTAAACGAAGAGTGGCCAGATGACAATTAACACGGTTTCTGTATTTTGGTATATTTCATTAGAGAAGAGAAAAATAAGAAATTTTACTTTTGGTCACACATGAACTAAGAACGTTGAAGCGGTTTTTTTTTAAATTCTAACTCACATTTCGGTAGAAAAAAATTTATCTTTTTATACCCGCTACCCATAGGGTAGAAGGGTATTATAACTTTGTGCCGGCAGGAAATGTATGTAACAGGTAGAAGGAGGCATCTCCGACCCTATAAAGTATATATATTCTTGATCAGCGTCAACAGCCGAGACGATATAGCCATGTCCGTCTGTCCGTCTGTGTGTCTGTCCGTCTGTCCGTATGAACACCTAGATCTCAGAGACTTTAAGAGATAGAGCTATAATTTTTTTTCGACAGCATTTGTTATGTTTGCACGCAGATCAAGTTTGTTTCAAATTTTTGCCACGCCCACTTCCGCCCCCGGAAAACAAAAAAAATCGAATAACAAGCGTAAATTTAAAGCTAGAGTTGCGAATTTTGGTATATACTATAATTACTATAGTAGTTATGATTCCTGAAAATTTGGTTGCGATCAGATAAAAATTGTGGAAGTTGTTAAAGAAATACTTTTGTATGGGCAAAAACGCCTACTTACTAGGGGTCTGAGTTGCTTTGGTCGACAATCTAGTACATTGCGCCGTGTATGGTATATTTTGAATGGTGTGATGTATCGATATACCAAACATACCATTTGGTATATTTTTAGTATTTTTGTAGTATTTTCGGTATATTTTGAAAATAGTACCGCAATATTTTGCCCTTATTAAAAATGGGTAGCGGGTATCTCACAGTCGAGCACACTCGACTGTAACTTTCTTACTTGTTTATATTTAGGAAAAATAAAATTATACTCTATAAAAAAACACAATATTTTAGGCGAGTTTCTTTGAACTATTTTGTTTTGTTTATTGGTTTCTCATACTCATTTCATACAACATATCGATATGTAACCACATTTTGTATAAGTGTTGAAACAACTGCATAATTTACAATTATTACGATAATAATAATAATATATTTTATAATTAACAGCAACCACCTAATAGGAGTATTTGAATATAAACTAATACTTATTGATTGTATTTACAATTGGTTTTACGTGCATCTTTCATTGAAAGCACACAATACGTTACGAAAAAATGATAAAAATTAAATTACGTTGAAGCGCAGCCATTAATTACAATTAGAATAAATAAATAAGAAATACTAGTTGATCTATATAAAAATATATATACGTATATGTATAGAAAGATTACAATTTTGCAATTTGGCTAATGAGAGTTGTACGCTATTCAATTGTATGTATATAATTCTAGATATGTTTACAACTAATTCCGAAGGAGGATGCTTGTTTTTATAATATATACAATATAAATTCCATATACATAACTATAATAAATTGTTTTTAAATAAATATATAGCAATGCCTCAATATACAGATTATAAAATACTTTAACAAATTCAATTCAATTTAAAATTGCATTACTAAAATACTTGTTCAAAACTGTTGTTGTTGCAGTAAACCGAAATGCGGAACGAGAGCGTTTGCCGTTTATCATTTTATATAGAAGAGAGGAGGATCCTTCAGTTATTTAATACTTATGTTTACAGGCTAATTGCATTAACTATTTACGTTTTGTATTTGTTTTTTTTTTTTTTTTGTGGAGCTGGAGATGAAGACGGCGACGATGCACTGGGATTGTCTATGGGGTGTTGAAATTGTTGTGTTGCTGGTCCTGCTTAAGTTTAGCACCTTCTTCATCATCAACTCCTCTTGGTTTAGGCGGCACGTTTGCTATGCTGTGTGCTGCAATTGTTGCGCTGCTGCTGCGACGTTGTTGCCACCGGCTGATAGCAATTGAGATTGGCGGACATGCGACCAAATGCGGCAGCCATGCGATTGGGTAGCCGAAACAGTTGCTGCTGCAGCTGCTGATGTCGATGTTGCTGTCGCTGACGATGTTGCCGCTGTCGTTGCCCGGTGCAATCGCGGAGCTGCGCCACAACCTCGGAATGCTGCACATACGAGACGCGTATGTTAACCGCCTCATCATCATCGTCGTCGTCCGCATCGCCATCGCCAGCACTGTCCACATCCTCGTAGTAGGAGAAGCCCGCCGGTGGCGGTGGTATGATCGGTGGGCGTGGCAGTGGCGGCGGTGGCAATGGCAATTGTAACTCCGCTCTCCGCGTCGTCGCCACCGTTGCCGCGGACTATATGTTGGCATAGTACGGCGTTGGTGTGTGGGCATCGCAGGGCTTAACGCGCAGCTTCTGCTTGTAGTGGTATTCCTTCAGATAGCTCTTCAGCTGACCAGGCAGCTCCAGCTGATTGATGCCATCGTAGGTGGTATTGGAGACAATGGTGGCACGTGCCAGTTGCTGCAGCGAGAAGGTCTGACGACGATGCAGCGGCATGGTCAAGCACGGCTCGAAGAACATTACGCACGACGGATCCTTGTAGTGCTCCAGCAGACCGGTGACCGTCAAGGCGGAAAACACGCAAGGATCATGGCAATCAAAGCTGTAAGCGAAAACAATACGGGAAAGTTAGTAAAGCTTGACAAATCAATTGTGCGCAGTTAACTAAGTGAAGTTGAGTTGTCACTACGCCAGCAGCATGTGTCATCATCGTCATTGACTCACCTAAACTTGTGGCCGCTCTGCTCGATGCGCGCATGCAGTGATCTTCCATATTTGCGGAATGTGACCGAGAATAGGAACTCCTCCTGGGCCGAATCGCGCAGCAGGAATGTGCCCTCCGGTTTGCCCTCGAGCAGACGCTCGGCCTCATAGCGATCCATTTTGCCAAAGTAGAAATTACTATTGATAATCTTCTCCAGATCCGGTACCAGACAATGCATGAAATCAATCTGTGAATGCACCGTTACGCCCACGCCATAAGGTCCACTTGCAGCAACGGAAACAGGGCGAGGAGCCTCAATGGGCATGGGAGGCAGCACATTGGCTGCATCTGCTGGAGGCGCTGGCGTTGCTGGCGGAGGAGCTGCCACCACCATGGTGACCAGTGGCGTTGCGGTGTTGCTGTTGCTATTGCTGCTAGTGCACACCGTGCAGCTGTTGGGCGCCTGCGTCTCCATCACAAACTGTGGCTGCGGCTGTGAACTGATGCGTATGATGACATCCCCATGCGCATTGGCGGGCCTTGCCCAAATGGCCAATTGGCTGGGCTCGGCCACAGCGACAGAGTTGCGCTGCCTTTGCATCGGTCGACGTGAAGCTGCTGCTCCCGTTGACGCAGCTGTGCTTGCGCTGAGCGTGGGCGGCGTTGAACGTCTGTCGGCGCTGCTGCGTGTCTTTGAGCTGCGCGTTGATTCCTTTTTGTCCTTGATGGCAGCAGCATTGGCATTGGAATTGCTGTTGCTAAACTCCATCATGCCGCGCAGCCCGCGCAAAGCATCGATGCATTTGCATTTGCAACAGCGTCGCTTGGATGTGCTGCCTCCTGTGGATGTTGCTGCTGCTTCTGGCAGGGAAGTTGTCATCGTGTTTAATGAGTTGGTTTTGCTGCTCCGACTGCTCCGATTGCGACAGCAGCTGTTGCCGCTGTTTAATGCTAGATAAATGGAAAGTAATGCCAATTGGTAAATAATTGCTCGATATATACTCGATGATGATGGTGATTAGGGCTGAGGGACGGACTGTGATGTGCTTACCTTGCGCACGGCGTTGTGCTTCACTCGACAACATTTCGTTGACTGGCGGCGGTTCGAGCACCTCGCAGTACTCGACGCCTTCGGCGCTGCTGCTGCGACGCCGACGCAGCAACGACGATGTTGCTATTTCCGACTCATCATCGTCGTCGTCGTCGTCGTGGATGGCGTCGTCGTTAACTTCGTGCAATTGTAGCGTTTTGACCGCAGCCGACGCCGACGCAACGCTTCCCGCTAAATTGTTGTTATTCACAACGACGAGCTGTCTTTCGATGTTTGTTTTTGGCGCTTCCGTTGAACTGCCCGCAGTTCGTAACGCAGCACCTGCCCCCGATGTGGTTTTGGGATCCGCCCCCGTTCCATTGCCTCCCGCCACCGTCGCTGCTGCTGCTCCTCCTGCTATTGCCGCACCCAACGTCACATTCACAATTTGTTCATTTGCATTGAGCGTGTCCGCTACCGTCGTTGCCCCAGACGCTGCGGCGCCCTCAACTAATGCCAGCTCCTGCTGCTGCTGCTCGAGCTGTAATTGCTGCACCTGCTCCTCACCCGTCGCATTGCCATTGCCAATCTGCATTTCGGCCAATTGTATTTTAATTATTATCTGTCGCACCTCCTCAACGGTTCCCGTGTTCGTCGCCGCCTCGCCTCCTTCCGCAATCTGCAAGCTATACCTCGCTTGCTCCCGCTGCCGCTCCCTCTGCTGCTGCTCCCGCTGCAGTTCTAACTCAGCTGCTGCTTGGCTGCGTCGCTGATATTGGCTTGACTTTGATTTGCTCTTGGTATTGTGGGCAAGTTGGCTTTTGCGGCTGGCAACGACGTCAGTTGGTGGCCTGCTCAATTGATGACCCATTGGAAGCTGTCTCTCAGTTGCTGCTGCAAAGGAATAAGGAAAAAACATAAATATTATTAAATACTCAAAAACAGTCAAAGTTTGCACTAACAAGTTTGCCAGATTGTTGTAAATTCGAAATTTGGAAAATGTTGGCGTTGCCGGATCGGCGGTAAAAGGACCGTTGAAATTGGCTGCCATGCAAGCCTATTTTTAACTGGCGATATGACCACCTTTTCCAACTAATTAATATTTTAGTGCTTTCAAGAGCTGCATTCGCAATCACAATATTAAATATGAGCTGTTATTCAGTATTTTCTCACAACAAGTCATTAAACTGTCGCATTTGTCTGGCTATTAACTGAGTGTGAAATGTCTTGACCTACAGCAACAGAGCTCAACAGCGACAGCGACGACGACGTCGATACTGTATGCCCCCCTCTTGCCTATAAGGTCTTGCTGCTGTGACTTCTGTTTCTAGTTTTCAGACTTAATTACTTACTTAAGCAGCAGTTGAAGTTGAGCCCCCCAGCAATGCGTCGCTCTCTGGTCATGGGGCAATTAAGAATGCAGTTGCAGATAATTCCACCCCCGCAAGCATTTTTATGCACTTTGCATGCTGACGCGTTGCTTTCTCACACCACTTGGCCACACTCAAACAACTTGCTCGCTCGCTCGCTCTCCCTCGTTTTCTCTGATGCTTGCTGCTTCTTTCCCTCCCCCGCGAACTGACTCATGCCGAGCATTGCTCAAGTAATGGCCATTAAAAACAATGGCGCGCACATACCAATCCCACGCATGGACTCTTGCCACACACACACACACATGTGCATAGACAACATCTTTATCCCCAATATCGTCAGCTATTTTTAGACATTGAATACGAAGTACCCCCCATAATAAGTACACAAGTAAATGAAATCTTACGACGAGCATCTTCTATCTCTCTCTCCCTCTAGATCTCTCTGTGTAGCATATTTTATGGGTCAGTTTGCATCGTTGCATTGTAATTTCACAAATCATTGAAATGGTAATCGAAAACCCCAAGGCGACCTCTATCTGTCACTCTCCCACGCACACTCCATCTCACTTTCAAGTTTACTCAGTAACAATCGCCATAAAAAAAGAAACTCATTCACAAGAATTACGCGAAATTTTCAGTGATAACACTTGCGGTTTCAATTCGTATTTGAAACTCTCGTTTGCTCTGGCAACCCTGAGCGGTGTCTATATATCCTTATCGCTATGGCTAATCGAATACCTCGTAATGAGATGAGTCATGGCTCTAAGGTCGCCCATGACACGACACGCACAAGTTCCAAATGAGTCACTCGCAGAATTACGAATGTGGTTCGCCAATCAAAGAATTCCCCAAAAATGGAATTGTTGGGAAAAAGGCGCTATCTGCGACTACGACTACGACTCCGAATGATGTTACCCGTTGTCAACGGAAATCGAATCGCCTGATATCTTGGGGAAATAAAATGTGAAAACGACCTGTCATCATAATGGTTATTCAGTCGAATAATTAGATCATACTTCAACACAATCGACACAATCGAACAATAGCTAATGACAATCACGACCTGTAAGATAATGTGCATTTAAAAAATTAATTGCTACATTCACCATTTGCAGCGCAATTCTAAAAGGTAAAGTACTTAAAAGTATAAGAATAAAAGTGTTTTAATTGCACTGCAACAAACTATTAAATAAAATATTTATAGCATTTGTGAGGCGAGCACAATCATTCATTCAGATTTGCATTAATTAACACATCATAACAATGAAACAGTTACACTCGCTTTTGTGTTAATAAAAATAAACTTGTATTTTATTTAATCAGGAGCTTAGAGCTTTTAGCTGAATGAAAGGTTTATGAACTTATCTCCAACCTTGGATGAATTTTCGGCGATGATCGAGATTTCAATTGAATTAAAAGTGGGCATAAATCACAGGCTGTTCTGCTCTGACGCTCTGACATCATTTAATTGCATTTGTAACAAGAACGAAATGAAATTAATGTGTCAGCTTTGAAGTTTAACAACTGCCTGCTGCGTAATTAATAATTATGGACTTACGCATACACTCGATTTTTAGGAATTAAGAAATTAACAGTGCATTTTCGTATTGCGGACGGTCATGTGCTTGGCCTGGAAAATATGGAGAGTAATAAAGCTTCACTTCCCGGAAATGCGACACGCCATCAACAACAAAAACTACAACGACAGCAATAAAGTAAAGGCTAAAATGGATTGCAACTCTTAACAAGCTTCATTTGTTTTTTTTTAGCAAGAATTCAGATTTGGATTCGGCATATTAAATTAAACAAAAAGGAAAAAACCGACAAACTCAATTAAAAGCGAATGGTTAATTGTTTAGCTGGAAACACAATTGAAATGGAATATTTATTGAATTTCTAAAAAATTAATGGCATGCACCGTTAGCCGCTAACAAAACGGCACAACGGTCAGTGGCGCCATCTATGGCCGAGGGGGCACGTGCTAAATGCAAAACTCAACGACCTTTCCCAATCACCGCCAAAGTGAACGATGATCGATGAACGCTTTGTGCATGTGAATCACAAAAAAAAAGAGATACGATCGATGGTTGCTCTATCTCTTTCTAGTCGAGAAATCGCGTATGATTCTATATTTATGAGAATGATGAAATCGGCTTGGGCTCCCCCAACTTCGAAACTGCAAACCTGAAGTCGCAAGACCAGATAAAACCGCATAGCTAAACAATGCTCGTGCTCGTTATAAGCCCAGTTGGTAAGTTCGCAGTAGTAGGTAGGTAGGTAGGAAACCAGCTACTGAGCGAGTGAGGGAGAGACTTATACTCTTTTTTGGATGACTCACAGGAACCGAAGGTGTGAGATACGAGGTAGCAACTGCGACAGCTACGTGCATTTAGCAGCCGGCCTGGCGTTTTTCGCGGAGGGCCCGTCATACCGAAACCTTTTTCTTCTTCTTTCTTTTTGTCAGTTTTCGCTTCGTTTCGTTTCGTTGCCATGAGCTGAAACGCAGAAGCACTGCTGCAGACAATGCGAAATTTCATCAGAAATCCAAATACAGATAATGATCTAATACATAACTTGTTCGTGGTAAATAAAAGTAAAGAAAAAAACAAAATGTTGATAAACGTTTCACAGAAACTTGAAAATGACAGCCTGGGGAAAGGGGGTGTCATGCTGATGATGATGATGGTGTCAGTGGTGGCATACTCGCTGGAAATCTATTAAGCCGGAACTTTTTTCTAATAAGCACCTGCACAATATTTTCAGAGCACCGATGACCGATGATATCTGCAGTTCAGTTGAAAACCGCACAAACACATCATCACAAAATATGACTGAAAATTGGTGCTGATTAGTTAAGGCAATATTCTAACTAAATTTCAAAATTCCTCGTATTTTAATATTAGCAATGACTTCACATTTCAGGCTTTCAAAGTATTAAAGTTCAGTTCAATAAGTACGAGTCGCATTGAAAAGAAAGCTGATTAGTTAAGGAAATATTTCTAAGAAATTTCAATATTCCTCGTAATTTAATATGCTTAAGTATTATTATAAATAAGAGTTGATTAGTTGGGCAATATTCTAAGAAAATTTCAAAATGAATTGCTTTTTAATAAATTGATATATTTAAAAAGAAATTCATAATCAATTCGAAATGATTAACATTTCAATTTAAATTAAGAATGATAACATCGATTACCAATCAAAATAATCGATAGTTTCATTTAAGTTAGCTTTACTGATGTAAGTTTCTCAGTTACGTAAGCATGTCCCTTTGGCGCAGAGGATAGCGCGTTGGACTTCTAATCCAAAGGTCGCGGGTTCGATCCCCGCAAGGGATGAATACATTTCCTAGTATTTTTTATTTATTTTTTGTTTCAAATATTTGTTCGTTTGTAGTTGAAGTGGAAAAACTCAGCAAATTGCCATAGTTTTGGGTTGAGAGAGAGAGAGAGAGAAAACTTTTGTGGAAAAGGGGAAGTAACAACATGAAACTATCACAACAAATAGAAATTCCCAGCTTAACTTTTGCATAACTCCCTTACAACCCCCTCCTCCCTCGAGGCACTTAAAAAGCCATTTCTTGGCTACTACAACTATACAAATACAACTACAACTACAACAATTACTAGAGCTCCCAAGAGGTGCAGCATTGTCATGTTTTACGCTGAAATTGTCACAAGAAAACGAAATGAATTGCGGTCAACGCTTTGAGCTCGAAGTCAAGAGAGAGCGAATGAAGGGAGGGAGGGCAAAAGTAGGCAAAAAGCTAGGTGGATGAGCAGGCAGCAAGTGCAAAAACCAAAGTCGACTCAAGCAACACAGAAAAAAAAAAACAAAATAAAGCCAATGGGAAGAAACCTCAACAATGAACAAGAGACTGAGACAAGGATAAGGATAAGCAGCAATGCAAGGGGGAAAGACGGGATTTTTAAAGCGAATTCAATTACTTTTTGTTGTTGTAGTTGTTGTTGCTGCTGCTTCGTTGGGCTCCGGCTTCGTCTTCGACGTCGCCTTTGTCGTCGTTTTGGCTTTTGCCGTTTTGTTTTTCGTTTTCATTTTCGTATTTCGCTTTTCGCTTTTGCAGTTTTTACTTGGAATTCGCAAATGAACTTCGCTTGAAAACAAAAAATCACATGCAAAGCAGAGCGCGGCAACAAAGCGCAAAGTGCCAAAGGAGCGCAACGAACAGACAGAAAGACGGACTGCGGGTGTGTGTGTGGAGGTGGGGGGGGACTTTTGAGGGGGGTGTGAGAAAGCGAAGCGTATTTCATTTTGATATTTTTTCGCAAGAAAATTGAAATGAGATTTATTTATTACGTTTTCATTTTGAACGCTTTAGCTCCCCTGCCCCTCTCTCAATCCACTCGCCTCGCCCTCTTTCACCCCCTTTCCACTATCATGCCACAAATATTCGCAGCTCCATTCATTGCGCTTCACTTGAAAATATATGTAAGTGTGTGTTCGTAAACAATTCTCATGGCAATTCGGCATTCATATGGCAATTTAATTAGCAATTCCATCGAAAAAAAATAATACAAACACACACACAGACAGACACTTCTCACCCACGGCATTAAGGTTTACTCTTTATATTTTTATCTACGAATCTACCCCTCTCGCTCCCTCCTTAATGTATCTTATGGCATGCTTATCATGTGGTTCGTGACTGATATGCTTGAAGATTTGCCCATTTGGAAATAACTAGAGAAATCTCCATTGACGTGGGTAAACAACAAACGGTAAAAATAATCAAATCAAATTCTCACAAAATCCCATTGTTTTATTATACTTATGTATGTATGTATGTATGTGCTACACTCACTATGTATTTATAGCTAGTTATTGTTTATACCCTGTGCAGGAAAGTCCCATTAAATAATCACAAAAAATATGCATTCCATTTTCTTAATTTATGGGTTGCGTTAAGTACATTTCGTACACATGTATTATGAATATTATGAATTATGGAACACGATAAAAGTTGTTCATAAAATTGTTTCAATCTTCGATAAGAATATAAGATATAAGAATATAGACCTTGAACATATAATATATTACTGTTTTTAAATAAATTTCTTTAAGAAAACATAATGTTCGGGAGAAAAGTATTTATATAAACCTCATAAATCTTCGCTATACTGTTTGCATATTTTTTTCTGTTTCTTAATTATTTTGAAAGTCTGTGTTAGGGCATTGTCAAAGTCGAGTAAACAAAGAAATAGCAGCAAGAGCAGCAGCTGGACAGTGTGCTGAAGTTGTTTTCAATTGTTATCGCGAAATTCGGACAGACATTTTGTTATCAAAGAGCACACACACACTTCTAGAACAAAGGTAGCTGGCAGGTATTTTGACATGTGTCTGTGTGTATGTGTGTGCATAATCATAATAATGAGAAGAGAGAAAATAATAATAATAATATTAACAACATTAATGTGAATTGCGGCAGTTTCTTGGAAGCGAACCTAGCAGCCTAGGCGCAGAAAGGCTCTCATGATAAATCCACCATACACACACACACACACACACACACCGACACACACGCACATGGACAATAGAGCACATGAGTATTTCTTGGAAAATGTGCACACGGTACTCAAATATGGTGGTGAAGTCATGAAGTTGTTTAAAAGGTACACAAACACAACACACCCGTATAATAGTACTGCATACATACGTATGTGTGTGAGTGTGTGTGTGTTGCTGTTTTCTGATTAAACGAAAGCACTAACGAAAATTCAACTTAATTTTGTACACTTAGTCCAGCAGTCCAGCTGTGGCTGAGTCGTCACTCGTTTATTTTTTAATTTTTTGTTTTGTCAAGGTTGCCTCAACTTTTGGGATCGGCCTATGTTTAGATACAAAGCACACACACACACTCATCTGTTTTGCAACATTTAGATAAACATCTTTTGTGTACATATTTTGTTGTATGCTAATGATGTTAAGACACCAAAATTATGAACACATCAGCATAAGATAAAACCAAAAAAAGGTCTGCCTAAGCTAACGGTGCTTTTAGAACGTTTGCCATCGAGTTTGCTCGACAGTCAAGCACTCGCTACTCGCAAATTAAATGCTGAATGCAACCAAAATCATATCATTCTCGTTTAAAAAGCACTACAAAGGGCTGCCAAGATGTTTACGCTGACAAAACAAGCAATAACTCATAAGTTATGCATCTCAACTACTTTTCGTGTAAACTTTGAACAAACTGAAAACTTTACCCCCATAAAAAACGCCTTGAGAACCTCTTTAATCATTGCGAATTCCTTTGCCACCTACCTGCACCTCAATGTTGAGGTAGGTTTCACAACTTTGGTTATCAACACTTTGAAGCTGTCACAATTTCTTTTTCTTTTTTTTTCGGGTCTATTCATATTGTGTATTTCCCACGGGTTTACCTTTTAGTTAGGCCAAAGAATGTTAACTGAATGCTAATGCATTAGACTGCCGAGTCTTTATTTGTTAATGGCAACGATTACACTTTTATAAATTTAGCGATTACGATTGCCACGAACGAACCGGAAGGCGATACGCAAAAAATTATAAAGACCCGATTCATATATAGTATATAGTATAGTCGTATGGCTATTGTTGCGACTTATCAACTCAAGCCCATATAAACAACACGACACGCACACATTGCCTAGTTCCAAGCAACTGGCCATGATAATAATCAGAAGGTTCTCAAACATTTCATTGATAAAATTACTACGAAAAATGTTGAAAGCTCTTGTGATTAAGATTAAATAACTTATCAGCAAGTGATGCGCAAAACGTACTCAAAACGTGACAAATTAATGAACAAATCACTTAAGATTACAACTTTGAAGTCGAGTAAATATACAAAGATAGTCTCTATAGAAAGTCGTTTTCAATATTCTATCGTAATATCAATCTGGATTCCATTTAAAAACTAGGACATGTTGTACTATGATCACACAGTGATTCATCACAATTCCCAGACTGAAAATCACAGTGTCAGTTCTGATAATACAAGTGCGTATACACTATATATATATGTATATATGCGCATATATATTATACACACAGTGCTTATCAGGCAGAGAGCGTTGCAAAGTTGAAACGAACGAAATTCCAAGAACAATCAAAAGCGCTTCGTTTTCATGGAAATGGAAGGCAAATATGTGCACACCAGACGTGCTGACAAAAGAGACAGAAGACGGGGGGAAGGGGAGAGAGAAGGAGGAGGAATCGAATGGGGGTTTGAGATAAGAGTAAGCTGGAATTGAGGAAAGATTTCAGGGGGGTTTAGTGGGTGGCGTTCAACCTGAATTCACAGAGGTAAATAATGTAGGTGCAAAAGTATCCGAGTCTAAAAATATGTTTTATATAATTAACGTTTTTAGTCAAACTGAAATGATTATAAAATAACCTGTATCTGAAATTCAAATACACACAAAAAGGGGATATTTTTTTCCATTTGACTAAAAACACTTAATAATTATGAAAATATAATATCGTAATCGCTGACGCTGAAATCTAAAGTATTTTGTCTGTGAGGTCAAAGAACTGTGAACTCCCCAGGGGTCGAAATAATCGCATGCTTTCTTCTGCGAAATTTTCTACGAAAAAAGGTAAACTTTTCAAACGAAACGAAAAGAAATGTTTATTAAACAAGGTCGTCCACTTAGAGACAACATCTCTTTTTGGCCCTGTTTGGAAAACCCTTTAGATTTGGGCTCGACTTGTTACGAAAGTCGAGCAGAGTTAAAGCCGAAAAGAAATTAACATAAGACAACAAGTCAAACTCGTAGTCAAAAAACCAAACTGAACTGAATTCAACCGGTTTGTTCAAACAAAAATGCTGAAAAAACAACAAAAAATAATAATAAAATAACAATAATATCGTTTCACCTTTATGCCAGAGATAAGTTGGTCAGCAATGATTTGCTATGAAATACAATTAAGCCAAATGAAATAACAGAGAAACAAACAAATGAATTCCAAGCAAAGAGCCTCAAATAAAATTGAGTGTTTTGCCCACATTTCACTTTTGGCATTGCGTTTCAATTGAACAAATTCACGCGAACAATTAACAATGAAAAAAACGAACGAAACACACTCCTATACCATATAGTATGTAGTATGTACATCAAATTGAATTTCCACGAAATCTGCACATAAATCGAATAACAAACACTAATACAATGGAAGGTAAAAACAACAATAGCCGCAGCTGAAGTTGGGACAAAAAAACAAAAAGGAAAAAGGAACACGAGTCTAGGGTGGGAGGAGAAAAAGAACAGAATGCCAATCTTCTGTAAGGGTGGGGGGTGTGTTTGATATATCAATAGCATGGATTAAGTGTGACCAGCTCTATTGGAATGCGAAATAGGAGCACTTCAATAAAGAATGGAAAGCCTGAAGAATGTGTGAGCAAGAACAACTGAAGTGGCAGAAGAATTGGAATCTATACAATTGATGAAAAGCATATTATTATATTTCAATGGAAATGTTCCAGTGTGACCAGAGTAGAGTGGAATACACATAGCGAGAATAGAATGAACGTCAGTTTTGATGGCTCAATAAATTAGTTGAAAAGTCTATTTCGACGTGAAATTAGAGGAAAAGTACCCCGCTGTGATTTATTCAACAATGAAAATGTAATAATTTTTTTGGGGAAGAACTTCATAAATCAGTGCAACGTCATTTTGATAGCTCAGCTATTTATTTGTTCATGAGTAATGGGCAATAATTAGCTGAAAATTGCTTTTTATTGCATTTCCGGTTGAGGTTGCCTGTCCCAGCTTTTGTAAACTTTGAACGAAACAATACGTGTTCCAATTAAGTACAATTTGCTGATTTTTAAATGAGTTTTAGCTGGAAACCAAATAAACTCTCGCATACATAACAAATATTGTAGACAAATGACTTGGTTTTATAACAAATTAGTTTAGCTATAGCAAAACACTTTAGCAATTATAAGAAATGCAAATGTGAACAAGAAGATTTCAGATTTCAGACTTCAGACACATAAAGACTGATGTGCTTTTTGGCCCCAGGGTGCATCTAGAAGCCAATTAACCGAACGCCCCAATTACATTTATCCTTTTTTGTGCATATGTCTGTGTGTGTGTGAGTTGGAAATAATTTCAATTTCACATGAAAAGCTATTAAAACCGAGAACGCACTCAAGTTTAATACAACAAAAATTCAAGGAAATGAGCGGAAGAAGCTGGTAAAAACCCGCTTTTACCAAGAATGATCAAAAAAGTGCACACACACAAACACACAAACACATGCACACACGTTACAGGCAACAACAGCAACAAAGTTAATAACACCTTTTCTTATGAAGGGTACGACGGACGGACGGACGAACGAACGAAAAAATATCGCCGCTGTCGAGAGTCGAGTTGAGTGTGTATGAAGTATGGCTTCAGCCGAATTGAGTAGCGAGCCAAACCAATAACCCAAGACTCTTCTCTCACACTGTGTTTCTCCATCTCTGTCTTGCGCTCCACAAGTATGCGAGCGTGTGTGTGAGGCCAGCTTCAGCTTGGCTTGTGGTGTTAAATGTTTGCAGCCGTAGCAAACGAAGCAGCATTTCATTCAATAGCCGCCACAACAACTACAACTACACCAACAACAGCAACAATAACAACAACAACGACAGCAGCTGCCAACATCACCACCCGCCAACTTCGCCGCGTTCTCGTCTCCCTCTCATGCTAACTGGCTGCCCATTGTGTTGTTGTCAAGTCGCTCTGTGTGCATGTATGAGTGAGAGAGCGCAAGCGAATGAGTGAGAGCATGCGACTACTCATTATGTGTGTGTGTGTGAGTATTGTTGTTGCTCTTGCTGTGCTGAGCTGCTGCTGCTGTTGTTGGTTCACTTGGCTGTAGCTGCTGTGGCTGTCTGTCACTTCTCAGAAATCGGTCTAAATTAGAAAATGCGTTTCTGGGAATTTCGTATCTCTTTTGGGCACAACGAAATAACGCAACGGCGACACCAATACAAAATACAATATGTACACATTTTATATTATACAAGATACTTATTATATATTTATTAATGCCTCCTAATTCCGCGAATGCCCTCGCTATATACTCAAACACACACTCATTCATCATCTGTGTACGTACAACATCAAACTGAATTTATCAATGGCATTTTGTATCATTTTTGCCACATACACTACTACTACAACAACAACATTGGGAACGTATAGTGTGCAAAAATATTTTCTGTGGTCGCAGCCAATTTATTTACCTGTTTAATCGCTGCTCTTGCTATTTTCCGTTGATTTTATTTGTTGTTGCACTTGCTGATTTATTTTCTTTTTGCTAGTTGGCAATTTATATAAATTGTATTTTAAGCATTATTCAGTTTTTAGCTTGCCCAGCACACATCCACTAAAAACCCATTTGAATTGAGTTATATTCTCTCTCATTCACTCTTTGGCACTTCTCGATTTGTTGTATTTAGCTTGTTGTTGACACACGCACGATGATAAATTCATTGCTTGCACTTAGACACACTTAATACACAATTCTTATATGCACTTTCATTCGAAGATTGTGTGTATATAATTTCAACAATTCGGTCAATTTCACTTAAGCGCAACGACGTATCTCAGACCTTTTATAACACCAAAAACTTGCTTATTCAACGACTGCGAGATTCGTGCGTCCAGCGACATCCGAATTTACTTCACGTTTGTGCCAGTGTGACAGACTCTCTGGCGTGAGTGCCAGCGTGACCGCAATATTTACTGCAAAATTTACCTCAAATGTGCTGGTTGCAATGGTCACACTGGTGTAAGTTATTCCGCTAGCCATTATCGATAGGCACTGTGGGCATTCCCCAGCTCGTTTTAAATATAATTGCAATTAAGTATGCAGTTCTCAATTACAGCAATTGAATATCAGAAATCAGAATAAAAATAGTTTTTAATTACGGCAGTTGAGCTTCTGAAGGCAGAACACTTGAAGTGAAGTCAAATAAAGCTCATTATCGATAAACGGCAACATTATACTGCCCGCGTATTTCAAACATAGAAAGTAGTAATATCTTGTTTAAAATGATGCATGTGTTATATCAACAGAAATTTGTTGCCATATAATAACATGTTTAGTTATGACACTAATTGGTCGTTTTAATCGCCACGGGGGAGCAAAGACAGACAGTTAAGCTACAGACACGAACCAAAAATGAAGATAATATTATATAAATTAAAATGCATATCAAATACATACGAAGATCGGCAGATGCGCTACTTTAGTCCCCATTCTCGGACTTAGTCAGTGTCAAGCGGTCAGTCAGTCAACCAACTTGAGCGTACTTTAGCTCTTCGCAACATGCTGCAATCTAATTCAATTAAAATTAAAACGCAAATCTACGCAACAAGCAACAAGTGAAATTGCTCCGAATTCTCGACGACGACGACGACGACGACGGCGGAGACAATTAGACAGCAAAACCTCAGTTTCTGTCTAAACGTGGGCAGCAACACAACAATGAGCGTGGATGACAACAGAAAAAAGGAACAGCTCGCCATGATTCGCTCATCATCAATGCCTGTTAAGCCTAAGCCATTGAATCCAAGGCCTCTAGCACGATCGCCCGAAAAGGAGACGGTCAACGACAACGAAGTCGACTACTATCCAGAGAGTCCCAGTTGTGTTCGACGTCGCCGATCCAAGCAGACGCCGGATCACTTGGAGACGCGCAGCGAACAAAAGTAGGTCATCATTATCCAACAGCATTTACTTTGCGCTAATTCAAAGAAAATTTGTATTATGTATCACACAGCTTCCCTTACACGCTCGACTGGGCGGGCAGCACCATTGAGCTGACACCTGATGTGGATGGAGATGCGGATGGTTTGCGACGCAGCATGAATCGGGTGATGGACAAGAATGGAAATGAGAACGTTGCCTTTCGACGCATTCCGGAAAAGTCCTGGCGATATATGCGCGATGTGATCACCACGCTGGTAAGATCAATTTTCGGTCACCACAAAGCTCCGGCAAAGTCGACAACGACGATGTCGTCAGAGCGATCAAATATCTATAGCATAACGCCCAGCATACAGCGCAAATTAGATGAATTGGCCGAAGAGCCGCCGACGATGAAGCTAAGCAAAGCTACGCCGCATCATCCTAGGCATTCAAGCACAAATGAAAGCGAACGAGTCACATTTAGCATTTAGTATATATCAAAATAACAATAATAAACGCGCATGAAACAAAGAAATGCATTTGACTTGGGCCTCAATTTCAAATCTCACGCACTTTAACTTAATCGATATGCATTCATTGATTACCATCGATAATTTCACACTGACCATCCAAATATTTATCGATACTTGAGCGCAACGATTTAAACTGCAACTGTTATTGTACAGATCGAATTGGAGTGGAAGTACATGCTCACACTGTTTCTGGGTAGTTACTTCCTCAGCTGGACTTTCTTTGGAGTACTTTGCTACGTGGTCGCCTATTCCCATGGCGATTTCCTTTTCGATGCCGTGAGTGGCGAACGTTTGGGCGAGGGCAGCGAGCCTTGCATTTATGGTGGGCCGAATTTCATGGCCATTATGATCTATTCGATTGAGACCCAAACTACACTTGGCTTTGGCGAGCGATATGCCAGTGAGGAATGCCCCGAGACCATTTTTCTGTTCATCATGCAAATGATGTGCGCTGTGGCCATTGAGGGCACCATGGTTAGCATCATCTATGCGAAAACTGCTCGTCCAGCCAAGCAACTGACCAAACTCAGGTTCAGCGACAAAGCTGTGGTAAGCCGCAGTCCGCCCCAGTTTAATTACAAGAGTTTGTACTTACCCACACTTCTTTGCAGATCTGTTATCGCGATGGCAAACTGTGTTTGCTCTTTCGTGTGTGCGATCCACGCGAACAGCAATCCATCGAGTCCAAGATACGAGTCTACATGATTGTGGACAAACAGTGAGTCATTTGTCGACACGCTTAGCTATGATTATTTCACTTTTTCGTTGATACTTTGGCCTTGCAGCACACGCGAGGGCGAGCTCATTAAGACGCACACGGAACTGAAGTTGGAGGGGAATGGCGAGCAGTTGATTGTCTGGCCGGACATTGTGTGCCATGTCATCGATGACACAAGTCCTCTGCAGTCATTTCAAAATGCCAAGCAGCTGAACGCCGCACAATTTGAGTTGTATGTGACAATTGTGGGCACTTCACCGACCACAGCACAAATGACGGAGGCGAAGACATCGTATGTGCCGCGAGAGATATTTTGGGGGCAGCGTTTTGTGAACATTATCCACTACGACGCGACCAATGAGCGTTACATTGTAGACTACGAGAACTTTAACACTACCATCTCGGTAAACCAAACTCTTGAGGCTCCTTCTGTCAATTCAATATAAACGAATCTCTTTGTAGGTGGACATGCCCGTCAAGTTGACGCCGGCGGAGCATTTGCAGCAGCTGCAACAGCAGCAACAACTGGAGCAGCTGCAACAGACATACAGAAAATAACTAATATTAATCACAAGATACTTTACAATCAGCAATTTGAAAATGCCCGCTCGATTACGATAACGATTATTCTTCACACACATTCAGTAATAAAGGTCACACTATGAGCATAGATTTATCGATAAATATTCAAATCTTTCAAGAGCGCGCCCGAATTCAAACGAAGATTAACATTTCGCCTTGTGTAAATATAGACAAGTGCTTGTCAGCTGACATTTGTAGGTGGTGTGCAGGAGTTATGGCGATATTTGTTCTCAGAATAAATATGTGCATTGGAAACGCCAGCTACATACATGCTTAATAAAGAGACAACTTTTGACGATCTAATCTTAACGAAATCTAAACAAACGGATCATTTGTGTGTGCAAAACTAGTCAGACGTAAAACGAAGATAATAAATAAATTAAAATGCACACACCTTGGAGTATTTCGCCATTAGTTCCCCACAAGATGAGCACGGACGACGCTACGGATAAACCCGAAATGCTTCGCTCCATCTCGTTGCCAGTTAAACCAAAACATCTCACGCCTACTCCATTGTCGCGTTCACCAAAGCACGAAAAGGTCAACGAGAATGATGTCGACTATTATCCAGAGAGTCCAAGCTGTTCGCGTCGTTCCCAAAGTAGGCTGACACCAGGAGATAGCACACAAGAGGATAGTCGCAGTGATCAAAAGTGAAGGCGCCATCAAATGGTTGAGGATTCGTTTGTGTTTAAATTGATTGATGTATTTTGTAGTTTTCCCTCAACACACGATTGGGCGGGCAGCACCATTGAACTCAGTCCAACCGCTGATGATGATGGCTTGCGACGCACGATGCATCGTGTGATGCAGAGAAATGGACGCGAGAACGTCGTCTTTCGACGTGTGCCAGAAAAATCCAGACGCTATATGCGTGATGTGATCAACACTTTGGTAGGATGAATTCCCTTAGAGAATTACGGATTTCAATTGCATCCTTTCACTCCTTCGCGCAGATTGAATTGAAGTGGAAGTATATGCTCACACTCTTCTTGAGCAGCTTCTTCCTCAGCTGGATATTCTTTGGCGTCTTGTGCTATCTGGTTGCCTACTACCATGGTGATTTCATTTTCGATGCAGTAACTGGCGAACGTTTGGGCGATGGCGCTGAACCGTGCATCATTGGCGTCAACAGCTTTGTGTCCATGATGCTGTATTCGATCACCACACAAACGACTTTGGGTGGCGGGCAATTTGCTAGCGAGGAATGTCCCGAGACCATATTTCTATATATTATGCAGATGATGTGCGGCGCTGCCATCGAAGGATCCATGGTTAGCATTGTTTATGCCAAAACAATGCGTCCTGCCAAGCAATGTACCAAACTCAAATTTAGCGATAAGGCGGTGGTAAGTTAGATATCAGGGGAAATCATATAACAGACGGTAGTCTGATCTCTTACATAAATTATGATACACTTATCTCGTAAACGTTGCAGATTTCTTATCGCGATGAGCAACTGTGTTTACTGTTTCGTGTTTGTGATCCACGTGAGCGGCAGTCCATCGACTCCAAGATTCGTGTTTACATGATTGTGGACAAACAGTGAGTCAAATAGGCACTCGACATCATAATTAATATTTAATGCCATTTAAATGTGTGTTGACAGCACACGCGAGGGCGAGCTCATAAAGACGCACACGGAGCTGAAGCTGGAGGGGAATGGCGAACAGTTGATTGTTTGGCCGAACATTGTGTGTCATGTCATCGATGAGACGAGTCCACTGCATCGTTTCGATAGTGCGAAGAAGTTTAATGCTGCCCAGTTTGAATTATATGTGACAATTGTGGGCACTTCACCGACCACAGCGCAAATGACGGAGGCAAAGACATCGTATGTGCCGCGAGAGATCTTTTGGGGTCAGCGCTTCGTTAACATTATCCATTACGATGCAGAAGATGAGCGTTATATGGTAGACTACGAGAATTTCAATACAACCATATCGGTAGATAAAACAACTGCTTCTCCTTCTGACAAACTAATGCATGATGAAT
Organism: Drosophila sulfurigaster albostrigata; assembly: GCF_023558435.1. Classification (NCBI taxonomy): domain Eukaryota; kingdom Metazoa; phylum Arthropoda; class Insecta; order Diptera; family Drosophilidae; genus Drosophila; species Drosophila sulfurigaster. The sequence goes on from NC_084881.1 coordinate 25,860,381, forward strand.
TCTTTTTTTAGGTGGACATGCCAGTCAATTTGTCGTCGGCAGAGCAGCAACAGCAATTGGCATTGGAGGCTTAGTGCAAATGATAAATATATATATTATAAAAGATACAAAACAATTTTTTTAAAGCGTTTTTTAACATGCCTAATTATTCAGCTGGTTGCGCAAATGTTGTACCTCGGCTCGTAGCATATCGTTCTCATTTTTGAGGCGGCAAAACTCTTTTTTAAAACGATCATGGCGTAGCAACATTCCGAGCCCATCTCTGATCTCCTCGGTGTTTGCCATCTGCTGCTTCCAGTACTGAGCCACCTGAGTGAAGGTTTGAAACTTGCTGACCTCCGCTGACCATTTCAAATCGCGTTCTAGTTGTGTGAAACGATCCTCGATGCTTTCGCGCAGCTCCACAAGTTCCTTGCGCACATCGTACTGACAGCCATCAGAGATCTGTGAGGCAACTGAAGACACATTGCTCGATGTCTTGGGCAGCAGCTGTTGCGGCTGCAATTGCAGAGTAGAAGCCTTGCTGGCTGCGCTTGCCACATGATGTGGCGTGCTATTGCGACTGGCGGACAACATGCGTAATCGACGCTTCTCCTCGATCTCTGCTGCCATGGGTGGATTCTCTTTGTCACTGTCCACCGAACAGTTAACGGATTGTTCATGCAGTTCGCTAGTTTCATCTGTTTCGGCAATTTGTTTCAACTTGGCATCTGCCGACATGTTGCGCTCACGCAACCCACTGCTCACCGTTTCTGTAAGAGATTCATCAGGTTATGCAATTGTTTGGGATCAGCTGGCTGTACTCACGTTGCAGTGTGTCTACGGTGGAGCCGTCTGAGGAACTGAGACCTGAGCCAGTCGGGCAAATGCTTAGGCGTCCATCCTCGGCAATGGGCTTTGTCATCAGCGTATCCCAATCGAAGCTGTCGCGTCGAGAATTAGTTGTTAGACGTGTGGACATGCGATCAAGGAGACGTGGTCGTTGTGTGTCCAGAAAATCACAAAAAGAGTCGCGCTGTTGACGCACCAGCTCATCGCTAGGCGTTTGCTCCACAGTCGCCGCTGGTCTGGCATCCACAGTCACATTATTGGAGCTGTTAAAGCTGCTGCTTTGCTGCTCCTCAGCAGGCGTGGGCACAAAAGCCACTCGCGTCACAGCGCTAAAAGAGTAGAGAATGCACAATTACTTATGGTAAATAGTGCTATACTATTGTGGCATCGTCTCACCTGCCATCGTGCACAGCACGCACAGCCAACGGTGCTCGAGTGCTGCGCATATCGTAAGTAATCAATTCACCCTTGAGATTGCCGGCACAGAAGTATGTTCCGCATTCACTTAACGCCACGGTAGACAAAGGATGTGTGTAATTCAAGCGACCCGACGATGACTGCGCCTTATTGCGTCGTATATCAAATATATTAATATTGCAGTCGTAACCAACGCTGACCAGCAGCGAAGATTGACTGCTACACATGCTGACATCACGACAAGGGGCACTATGTGCATCACTTAAATGAAAGATGGTGCGTTTTGATTGCAAATCGTAGACGGATACGGCGCCCTTGTAGGAAGCCACCGCCAAGTGGAAACGCTTGCGCGGATGAAACCGTGCCAGGGTCGAACTACAAGAGTAATCATGTTTAATTTGATTTGAATATATGCTTTTTTCACTTACTGCTCGTCAATGGTGACTGTATCGATCCTTTGTCGAGTCTTTGTGCCACAAATGTTGATCGTGCCGTCTTCCAGCACCGCTGCAATGTATTCATCCGTGCAATTGTAATCCAAATAGAGTACAGAGCTGCGCGACGCATTCGCCGGATAGCGATGAATCAATTCCGCCGTACGAAAGTTAAATGTCTTAACATAACCACTTGACTGGCCGATGGCAATATGATTGGATACCGTTTTGGCGAAACACACCGAATATGCATTTTCAATGGTCAATTTGCGCACGCGCTGTATTTCCAAAGCTGAGCTGACATATATTTATAGTAGTTCAACAATATTTAATACTAATGCTTACCATTCTGTTGGTTTTCTTTAATGCGCATCACCGCCAAGCCCGCCTTTTTGTCCACCTCCACAAAGACGCGTCCCTGGGAGCTGAATTGAAAATCTGTTGACTCGCCATTCGCATGCACATACGTGGATTTCGTCTCTAAATCCGCGAAATCCGATAGGATTGTTTTCTTAGACGTTGATATCAAATACATTTTTGTTTGAAATATATGAATATTGCTTTAGAGTATGCAAAAAATTTCCAATTGTTACGAAAAATACAAATGTGGCGGCTATGCAGTGTGACCGTGCATTGAATTTCAAAATATGTCTGTCTACATAGTTTAACACACTGAACAGATGGTCACACAACCTTACACTTGAGCTTTAGGGATCGATAACACTAATAATTGAAGTGAACTATAGCGCGTCATTTAAATTATGGCATTTATTTACTTAATACACTAAGCATGCATAAAACCTGCGACAAGATTATCTCGTTTCCTTTCAGCTGCTGCAGTAAAATCCCAATTCACCAGTCCATGCGCTCCAAAGACCACGCTATTAGGTCTCTCCGGCACTGTTTCAAAGTCCAATACACCATCATCAATCGGCTCGCCGCACTCTAAAATAAAATTGTGCAGCATGCAGGTGGCGGAAACAACAGTTGTGGCAAGCTCCAGCGTAGCGATCTCGAGCGATTCCAAACGTCTAAAGCGCGAAATTAAAGCAGCAAACGCTCTTTCCGCAGGCGCATTCCACGAACGAATAGCCTGATTAAAGCGCATATGACAAGGACTCAACTTTCGATTTTTCTCCGTGAACGGTGTCATCAGATTGAGCAACAGTGGATACATCGTTTCACCTACGAGATGCTTGTGTGGTGGCATCAGCGGTTCTACAGTGTCAATTAGTCGCTCGAAGAGTTCACTCTTTAGCAAAATACACTGCAGGTCTGGCACATCAATATGGATGTCTAGAAATCGACTGTGCTCATCACATACAGCCTGCAGTGCCAATGCCTCAATGTGACGCTGACCCTCTTCCTTCTTTACCAACAGCTTTAGCGGAATGCGGCACTCATCAATGACACCGACGACGTCTGGCAGTATGTCAATGTGCTCAGTTGTACAGACAACATCCTTGTCTGGCCACTTTACATAGCGAGGCAGAAGGGCAGTAAAGGCAGCAGTTACCCACTTAAAGATCTCATGGCCGGAACTCTTTGATATGGCAAAAGTCTCACCAACTTCGCGGAACGACCTGCTGTTTTTGAAAAGAATATATAATTTAAAATAATATAAATAAAAACATCAACTTATATTCATACTTGCCACTGAGAAGTGTTAACGTATACAATAGCTTCTCTGGCAGACACATCTGTCCAATGGGGTGCAGATGCTCTGCTCCTGCAATTGCTTTGCCCACAACGCGTAAAAGTATCTGAATTATGCAAGTAGATAACAACACACATATTCACAGCAGGACAAACTGCTCACCTCAAAGCTGCTTCGCTCCATGCGAAATTGTTCCTTAAACTGATCCTCCTGGCATCTTGGGATTGTATTCTCTTCATCTGGTTCAGTCTTAATTTTTTTGGCGTCGGCAAACACTTTTAGTGCGCCATCCTCAGTGGTCAACCGCACCGCTTCGGCCACAAGGGGGCTCACATCTTCGTCCAAAAAGAAATTGATCATAAACGCTTTATGAGCACGCGCGTTCATTTCATTTAAAACATTAAAATAACGCAGAAAAATGTAAACAATTGCAATACGAAAGCATTAGAAATGGCAAAGTGAAGCAGTAATATTTATCGATAGTCTTTCTAAAAAAATTGTTTGGATATCGATAGCAAATATTATTCAGGGTGACCGTTAACGGTGAATTCCATAAGGTAATGTATGTATATCAAATGATTTAAATTGAATAATAAAGATTGAACTTCTTACAAATTCTATATTTTTGTGTGTTTGCAGAATGTTAAATGTGAAATTTAACATTAGTATATATTTCTAATGTGAGTTGGGATATTTGAAAGTTTTAGCCGCGGTCACACTGAACATATGATTAGGCTCACAAACGAACTGGTATAGATGAACGACGACGTCAGGGGAACCAACCTTAGTTCGTTCCAAATTAGAAATGTTAAAAAGTTTGTAGAAAGGCCAAGGCCCGTTGCATTTGCATTTTGCCAATATTAAATTATTAAAATTGCGCATCCGTATCGGCATCAGCGACTGCAGCATCAGCAGCGGACAAAGGCCAATAATAAGCACAAGTGTAGCAAGCAGCAGCAGCAATAAACAAAAGACCACAAAGGCCCCCAACTAATAAAAACAACAACAACGACAACAAAAGCTGCTGCAAAATGGAGGCGGAAGGTCTGACAAATGAGCAAACCGACAAAGTGCTACAATTTCAGGACTTGACGGGTATCGAGGACATGAACATTTGTCGCGACGTTCTCATACGCCATCAGTGGGACCTCGAGGTAAGTTTCAAACTCCAATTAGCATACACACACACACACTGAGCAATTCGTGAACAAATTGGCAGGTGGCGTTTCAGGAGCAGATGAACATACGCGAAGGACGACCCACCATGCTGACAGCGTCGACGGATGTCCGTGCTCCGACTGTGATCAACGATCATTTCCTGCAACAGATCTTCTCGGCAAATATGCCGGGCAGTCGTTCGGTGAGCCGAGTTCCCAGCATTGGGCCAATGCCTCGTAGTTTCACCGGTATCATTGGCTATGTGATCAACTTTGTGTTCCAATACTTTTATTCCACACTCGCTGGAATTGTGCGCGCTCTGGTCAACATTGGAGGCGGCAATGAGCCGCGTCTGGTCACAAATCCGCTAGATGATGTGCTTAAGTTCATACGCGAATATCAGGAGCGTTATCCCGAGCATCCCGTCTTCTATCAAGGCACCTATGCCCAGGCGTTGAACGATGCTAAGCAAGAGTTGCGTTTCCTCCTCGTTTATTTGCATCAGGATCCAAGCAGCAATCCAGATGTGGATTCATTTTGCCGCCAGACGCTATCCACACGCTCCGTTATCGAGTACATCAATGCGCACACGCTGCTTTGGGGCTGTGATGTGTCCACACCAGAAGGTTATCGTGTCATGCAATCGCTAGCTGTGCGTGGTTATCCTCTAATGGTCGTAATAATGCTACGAGCCAATCGCATGTCGGTTGTGGGTCGGCTAGAAGGTGATTGCACTTCGGAAGAGCTGCTGCGACGGCTGCAATCAGTGATTGCCTTCAATGAAGTGTGGCTGAGTCAGGCGCGAAATGATCGACTGCAGCGCAATTTTACGCAGACGCTGCGACGACAGCAGGACGAGGCATATGAACAGAGTCTGCTGGCGGACGAGGAGAAAGAGCGACAGCGTGAGAGGGAGCGCGATGCTGCACGGCAGCTTCTGGAGGCTGAAGAGCGTGCGCGACGGGATGTGGAATTGCGCAAGGAGGAGATTGCTCGGTTAAAGATTGAGTTGGCCAATCTCGTGCCCGATGAGCCGGCTGTGGATGCCGCCAATGCCATCGCTGTTGTATTTAAGCTGCCCAATGGTGTGCGGTTGGAGCGTCGTTTCCAGCAGACAAATTCCATACTGGTATGAAGTCATATTCACATTTTAAAGTATATTATAATTTATCGCATTGCTTGCAGGATGTGTATCATTTCCTTTTCTGTCATCCCGAGTCGCCGGATGAATTTGAAATCACAACGAATTTTCCCAAGCGTGTTCTCTATTCCAAAACAGTTGTAGATGCCGCTGAGGGATCGGCAAATGAGATCGTCAACAAAACCCTTAAGGATGTGGGATTGAAGAACCGCGAGGTGCTCTTTGTCAACGACCTGGAAGCGTAACCAACCACCAAACCAAACACAACACACACAAAAGAACACACATTTAAAAAATCTAAACTAAAATCATGGTGTTACCAACAAAATACGTATTACCAAAAAAAAACAAAAAAATAGAAAGAAAACTAAACAAACTTGAGCCAAGTTTGAAGGAGTACGAACCCACACAATAGACATATTCCTAATTTAATCATGAATATATATAATTATATATAAACATAATTGTTTAATAATAATTAGGTGGACTTTCGTCAAACTTTTCCCCATAAACTAAATTTAAATCTTTAGTTTTTCCTTTTTCCCTTACATCAATCAATGTTGCTTTAGCTGTACTTACACACACACACATTTGAATAATTTTAACAATTAAATAGACATGAAGACAGTTGTAATAATACAAAATACAAACATTTGTTGAACGACTTTCGTAGACTTTGCAAATTCCAATATTCAAATTTGGTTAGATTTTGATTGCAGCGCGATAAGCAAATATCGCGAGTATCGATTATTGAACCCGCAGACTATATGCACAGGGTGACTCGGGCAAATAGAATTTAATATACTTTTTGTGGAGAAATTAAAATAAAAGCAGTTTTTTAGAAAAAATATAAACAGAATTAAAATTTTAGATTAAGCTTTAATTAAGTAAAATTGGACGTACGAAAGGAAATCAAAATAATTTATAATGAAAAATCTGTTTAAAGGCAATATACCAAAATACTCCGCTGTCAATGTAACCAAACTGCTAATTAAAATTGAATATTCTGCAAACGTACTTGCGGTCACACAGGTCATCATCATAAAGTGGATGACTAAAAAGCCACACACTCAAAAAAACACAAATAAAACAGAGCAGTGTGCGGTATTAAAATAAACGATCCTCTACACTGGACACTCACGGTGGACGTTACACGGATTCCGAGGAAGACAACGATACTTGGCAGACGACAGACGAACGTACGCGTCTCTTGCCCCACGTTGCTCGTGAGGAATCATCAAAGAATTTTAGCTTACGGCCAAAATTAAGACAATTAGCATCTCAGCTGTTTGACAACGAGGAAGTGCAACAATTCACGCGTGGACTTCGTCAAGTTAATTACCAGAGGCTAGCGCAAGAAGTGCAGCAGAAAAACAACACTAATCGCAAGCAATACTCCAACTTCAAGAGCAAAATGACAACGCCATCAACGTCTTCCTCCGTTGGCGATGCGGCCGCCGCATTGTCCGGCAATCTGCAGTTGCCTCCGCTGCGCACGCTGGATGACTTTGTCCTGGGTTCGGCACGCTTCCAGCTGCCCAATCTCAAGGACTTTGACAAGTGGGGCAATCGTGTGGTCAAGAATCTGCTGTACTATCAAACCAATTATTTCCTCGTCTTTCTCGCCATCTACGGTGTGATGATTGCCTTCAATCCGACGAAAATCCTTAGTGGTTTGATCGTGCAAGCCCTGCTCATTGCCATCATCTGGCAATTCTTTAGCAACAAGTCCAAGACCAGCTTTATTGCCAGCCGCCTCACCGGAGGCAATCAGATCCTTGCCGCCCAGCAGGCACAACAGAAGTGGTACATCTTGGCTGGCGCCTTGTTGGCCAGCTATTTGTTTTTGCATTTGATGAGTGCAGTGCTGTTGACGGCCTTCACTCTGCTGTTGCCCATCTCGGTGACGTTTATACACGCCTCGTTGAGGCTGCGCAACATCAAGAACAAGCTGGCCAATACCATCGAGAGCTTTGGACCCTCGACTCCAATGGGCGCTCTGCTCGATGCTCTCAATGTGCGTGCCGATGCGGTGTTGAACTAATTGATGTTGCAGCCGATGTTGTTGACGACCTTTTCATTTTTAAAAGTTATGCATGCTGATTATGCTTCAAATCACCTGTACTGTATTTTTGATCTTTCGTTTTTTTATAATGTTTAAATATGATTTTACTACACATGTATTTTTCTATGCGATACTCGATAAATAATAGTATATATATATGGTACATATAAAAAATGTCAAATAAAGTTGTCCCTTCACATATATCGTTAAATCAGTGAGTAATTTTTTAATGTGCAACGTAGCGAGCAACAATATACATTTTAAAGACTGGAATATTTTTTTTAATCCTGCAAATGACATTTAAAAATGCTTCAAAATCAGTAGCTAAACTAAAGCTACTTTAAATGCATGCTGACATTTAACAGTAATCAATTATTTCATTAAATCAGTGAGTAATTTATTAATGGACAACGTGGCCCTTGACGATAATGCTAATGACTCAATTGATTTGTCGATTCTGATATTAATTGCGTCACTTTTGATTATTATTACTATTGACGTTAGATGAGTAAAATAAATTTAAATTAATCTGAGGACTATAAATTTAGTTGATTGTATTATAAATTCATATTTTTTATTCTTTTTTTTATATATTTTTCTTGAATGTTGTAAAGAAGAGCAGAAGTTTATTTATATGGTTTATGTTGCTTCACTTCCAAGTCAATATTATCTAGTAAATTACGATTACAATTTGTAATGAATAATTTTATTGATTTGTATTGTTGCTTGTATCATTGTAGCTCATCATTGCCTTTATCTTGTGGAAAATGGGTGACTTTACAATGGCCCCAAGTATTTTTTGAACATTTTTGTAAAGCTGACGTAGCGGTTATGATAACAGATTCCAGCACATAGTATGCCTTATCAATGCTGCCCTTTAGCTAGTAAAGGGTGTTGACTGAATACCTCAACACTGTTCAGGTTCGTACATGGCGGCTGAACACCCTGTTCAACCTTTTAGGGAGATAAAATCTGTTATGATGTCTGCAGTTGAAATGCTAGATGTTTATTATATTGTTAATTTATGTTAAATATATACATATTTAAATGTTTCAACATTTATTTTAACACTATTAATCAGATTTCCGTTAAAAACCAGTTCAAAAATACTCAAGAATTACTTCTGATGGCATTTAGTATATTATACCAACAAGTATCGAGTACATTTCTCATACGAAATTGAGGGCAAAATAACTGTTATCTACTTTAATAACAGATAAATCCAAATTCGTTTACAAGCTTTGTTCTTTTTAAACTTGCACATGTTGTATAGTCATAATCTCAAATCATATTTGGCAAAAGATAACGTCGCAACTTTGGCATTGATCGTATTACTCTTCAGTTGTTACCCTGAACTTGAGCTAATCAGACATGACGCAGCTTTTGTTAGATGCCGATTGCCTTCTAGAAATATCACCAAATGAGTGGCCTACTTTACAAAATCTGTACGCCTCGAAGAAAACTGAATCTATTGGATATAATTTAATCAAAAATTATATTGAATGGATTGACAAGAAGCTCAATTTGGATGTGAAATGTTTCACGCTCGATGAAGACTGGAGAAAAGACGGCACTTTTATCATGATTGTAAGCACTATACTATGCTATAATATATTATATAAATAATATATTTAAATTGACATCCAATTCATTTTACAACTTTCAGGCGAAGCATGGAGGAATTCTGGATTATGTCTATTTTAACACCTTATGTGACGACCTTGATCGTTTGATAAGATTACTCCACGCCTTCACAACTCAGACCAAAGCTTCTTTAAATTTATATGGTTATGGACAACGATTAAAGCCAGCAGTTGATGATTGTATAAAGAAACTTGGGCCTAAGAAGTTCCATGAAAGTGTAGAGACAGCTTGGTACAAGGCCAGCAAGGAATTGGTTGCCACATTCTCCACAGAGTAAGAATTAGAATCAGGGACTTGAATTATTTAACCATATACTATTTTACTTTTATGCCCAAGGGAGGCATAAATTGTTGAATTTTAATCATAATAACGTAAAAAACATTAATCATAATGAATTTGATCTAAGTGCTGAAGTCTTATATTAAAAACTCGAAATATGTTAATGTAAAAATTAGTATAGTATTATACTATACTTATTATTATAGTATCTTTATGGAAGTGTACTAATAACTAAAGAGATTAATTAACATTTTTTCTCCAAAGAACTCCTCCTGGCATTACTTTACGAAAATTGGAGATTGAAGACGCTGAAACCGTAAATGAACTATGGCCACATCATGACAAGGGAACTATTAAATTTGTAAAGCATGTCATAAAAAATGACTTAACTATAGCAGCCTGTGATAGTAATGGAAAATTGCTAGCTTGGTGCTTGAGGTGAGTTGCAACTATCTTAAATTATATAATAATAAAATATTACTTACAGATTGCCGTTGGGTTCATTGGGTCTGTTGCAAGTTCTGTCATCCCAAAAGCGTTTGGGACTCGGCAGTTTAATGGTGCGTGTTCTATCAAAGAAGATTGCAGAACAGAACCTCGACGTTTTTGCTCCTGTGGTCACCGAGAATACGCCATCGCGACGAATGTTTGAGAAACTGGGATTCGAGAAAATAGATGACATATATTGGACGCTCGAAGAATATTAACAAGATTTTGAATAATTAAAGGCTGTGAAACCAAAAAAATTAAATTAAAGTTCTGAGTATGGATAATAAAAAATTTGTAAACATTACTAATCCTTCGAAAAGATTTCATTTATAATATACATTTAATTTAAGTTGTAAATGATAACTGTATAATGACAAAAACAGCTACTCGAAGCTCTAAAAAAAACTTATAAACTTTACAGAAAAATTATGAAAATTTGCCAAAAACTCTGAAGACCTATGTTGTTCTGGCGGTATTTAATTCAACAATACAAGTTTTTTAAATATTTTCATGTATGTAGTTTAAGAAATGCAATAATACTTTTTAAAATTTACTTTCAATATAATTTTGAACCTTCTAGTTCTTTTGTCATTCCAAAACATAAAAAAAAAAAACCACAACGAAAATCTGCAAGTGCAATCGATTATTTCCAAACAGACCCGAGTCTCTGCTCTGTAGTAGTTCAAATCAATATTATGGTTCATGCTGAGAGCATTTCAAGCAAAATGTTAAGGTACTAATATGCGTACCGTACGTATGTATGTACTCTTCTTCTCTTGTGTAACAGACGTACTATAAAAATAGGCCATCCACGGACTTTTGAGCTTTCGAAAAGTGCCATCATTATTGTAGTGCTCAGTTCTTCGAAAGTATTATTAGGGAGACAAACATGACAACGCCGTTGAACGTAATAAATTCGCATTCCCCACTCATTGAGATAACGCCAAATAATTGGGAAATTTTATTGGATATTTACTCATCGAAACGCATCGAACCGAACGGATATAATTTAATCAAAAATTTCATCAAATGGATTGAAAAGAATCCCGAATTGGATATCAAGTGTTATTCGCTGGACGAAGACTGGAAAACCGATGGCACTTTCATAATGATTGTAATTGTTGATGTTCTATTGTTATGTGTATTCGATATATAGTATATAAATGTATGTGTTTAAGGTGAACCATGGGACAGCTCAAAAGTTTATCTACTTCAATACGCTGAGCGAGAATCTGGATCGTTTGATCAAATTGCTCTTCGGTTATACAACTAATGCCAAAGCATACTATTTTCTATATGGTTATGGAGAACGTTTGAAGCCCACAATCGATGAAAACATGCAAATTTTCGGACACACACAGCTCGACACATTACAGACAATTTGGTACAGAGCCAACAAAGAGGTTGTAACCACCTTTTCCATAGAGTAAACAAAGAAATTGTGAACGTAGAGAGAGAATGATTACAATTAATTTCCTATATATCTTCTAGACCTCCATCGGGGATTAGTTTGCGCACATTGGAAACTGCGGATGCGGAAATCGTTAATGAATTGTGGCCACATCGGGCGGAACGAACTATTGAGTTTGTAAAACATTTGATAGATCATAATATATCTATTGGTGCCTGTGATAGCAATGGCAAATTGATAGCCTGGTGCTTAAGGTGAGTCATTATAATACTGATATAGTAATACATTAATGAGGTGCTTACAGATTGCCGTTGGGTTCGTTGGGTATGCTGCATGTGGTTGCCTCTCAGAGGCGTCTCGGCCTTGGCAGCTTGATGGTGCGCTGCCTGTCCAAGAAGATTGCCGAGCACAACGACGAAGTGTTGGCTTCCGTGGTTCCCGAGAATATGCCGTCCCGCGAAATGTTTGAGAAACTGGGATTTCGGCAGATCGATAATGTTTATTGGACTTCCGGCAGTGCCACGAAATAAGAATCTGTTAAAAATATGTATAAAGAAAAGATCAGTGTTTAGCTATGAATTAAAGTATTTTTAGTTATTTCTAATTATTAATATTATTCTTTGTTTTGTTGTTGCTGCGCGACTATTTCTGATCTATTACTCTTGCCTTCTCTGTCGCACAGCCACCTGTCGCACTCTTTGATATATTGACCACTGAGCGAGTGCGGAGAGCGTGATGCCGTGACGTCACATTAAGAGAGTGCGCAAGGGCTGCTGACTAATCTGCATGCAGTTCACCACGCTGCTTATCCAATTTTCTGCTTCAGTGCGTTTACAACCTCGCAGAGAGGCGGACATGACACCGCATGCGTTGGTCGAGATATTGCCCAGCGAATGGAACAATTTACTCGAACTCTATGCGCAGCGAAAAACTGAATCCACTGGATACAATTTGATAAAGAATTATATCAAATGGATTGAGCAAGAACCCGACTTCAATGTCAAATGCTTCTCGCTGGATGGCGACTGGCAAAGTGACGGTACTTTTTTAATAATTGTAAGCCAGTATATACAAAAACATTAAAAGAATGTTTATCACTCACAATATTTATCTGCAGGTAATCAATGATGCCAAGTACAAATTTGTGTTCTTCAATACGCTCAGCGATAATCTAGAGCGTTTGACAAAGGCGTTGATCTGCTTAACACGTGAACCGGGCGATTACAAGCTACACGATTATGGAGCGCGTCTCTTGCCGGCAATGGAAGCGTATCAAAGAGAGTTGGCACCAAAGCAATTTGCCACCACACAGGCGGCTTGGTACCGAGCCAGCAAGGAGACAGTAGCAGGATTTTCAACAGAGTACGTTTAAGAGTAATTTGCAATGCTTTTGCACAGCGCACTTAAGAGATTTTGATTTGCTTTACACAGGCCACCTGCTGGCATTTCATTGCGCAGCTTGCAGGCTGAGGATGTGCTAACTGTAAACACAATTTGGCGATACGGCACAGAGAATACTCTGGCGTTTATTAGGCGCTTAATATCGTACAATGTTTCAGTGGGAGCCTTTGATGCAGAGGGCAAATTACTCGCCTGTTGCTTGAGGTGAGTTTGCTCAAAACTCACCACTTTACAGTTCTATTAACTTTTGCTCAACACAGACTTCCCATTGGTGCATTGGGCGTGCTGCATGTGCTCGACTCTCATCGGCGCCTTGGCCTTGGCAGTTTAATGGTCCGTTGTCTGTCCAAGAAGATCGCAGCACTGGTTGAGGAAGTGCTCGCTCCCGTTGTGGTCGAGAATACGGCTTCGAGGCAAATGTTTGAGAAATTGGGCTTTGTGAAAATTGATACCATTTATTGGACCAATTGATAAGCTTAATTCATTCGAAAACACAAGTATTGCTATCAAACAAATATTGATTTATTTATATATGTATATGTGCTGCCTTGGTAAGCATTGAGTAGTTGCATCTCTTTTGCTCACACGCACACACATTGACATTGACCCTACTAATTGCTTCTCTTAAGTTTCTTAAGGCACTCTCATTTTAAGAGAGCGCAAACGTTTTTTTTGCTTGCATTGTGCCAAAAATATAATTGATAAAAGTGCGCAAGCATAGCCATTTATTTATTTTGTTGATTAGTAAATCAATTAAGCAAATAAATATAAAAATAGAAAGTAAACTATAAAAAATCAAATTTATCTACAAATTGCAACAGTAAATCAACTTGCACAATTCTCTACCGTGCATTAAATGCAGTTCCTACTGTAACCCACACACATTTATAGCATCTTTTTTTGCAATTTGCCTCTCTCGCTATAATAAAGCGCTTTTATGGTTCTCTTAAGTTGCAGCGTCTGAGAAATTCGCAAGTTTTGCGCTCAGTTGTTGCACTGCCTTTCAATTAAACAGACATGTCTCTGCAGTTGGAAACAATTTCGCATTCCCTTGTCGAATTATCGCCAAATGAATGGAAAATTTTACTGGATCTGTACTCAACGAAAAGAACTGAATCTACTGGATATAATTTAATAAGTAATTTCATCAAATGGATTGCAAGAAATCCTAAATTAAAAATCAAGTGCTTTGCCTTGGACGATGGGTGGAAGAAAGACGGCACTTTTATAATGATCGTAAATTTGCAATGATATCAAAAGAATTCTACGTGATGGTCATAAAACGATATTATACTTTATAGGTAGACCATGGTGGGGTCCAGAAGAATGTCTACTTCAACACGATAACCGAGAATATGGATCACCTGATCAAATTACTTTTCAGCTATACAACTGATGCCAAGCCATATTTACTCTATGGTTATGGAGAACGTTTAAAGCCGGCAGTGGATGCATATATAAAGAACTATGATCAAGAGCGAATGGAGACGACACAAACAGCTTGGTATCGGGCTTCTAAAGAGATCGTAGCAAACTTCTCCATAGAGTGAGCAGATTGCCAGACTTAAGAGAGTTTGTAAAATAACTTATATATTCTAGACCTCCAGCGGATATAACACTGCGAAAACTGGAGATTGGAGATGCAGAGACTGTAAACGAAATATGGCCACATCGGGCCGAGGGTTCTGTTGAATTTGTCAAGCTTTTAATAGAAAATAATGTATCTGTTGGGGCCTGTGATAAGAATGGCACATTGATAGCCTGGTGCTTGAGGTAGCAAATTGTTTGCAACTTATATATGAACGTATAATAAGATAATAATTGCTTACAGATTGCCGTTGGGTTCATTGGGTCTACTCCAAGTCGTGGCTACCCATAAACGTCTCGGTCTGGGAAGTCTGATGGTGAGATATCTATCGAAGAAGATTGCTGAACTTGGGGATGAAGTTCTCTCTCCTGTGGTCACCGAGAATACTCCATCACGTCGTATGTTTGAGAAACTGGGATTTGAGAAAATAGATAACGTATATTGGACAGTTCCAATAGTTTAATAGGGCTGTAAATAAATCAAACGGTTGTGAACACGAAAATTACTAATTAACTCAAAATATTATATATGGTGTATAATAAATCTACATCTTAATTATTGCACATTAAGGTTGTCAAATGTTATTCACATTGGGGTTCAATAAGTTCAGAAAAATATTATGTTACGCACATCAATAGTGGGGTATTCATTATGGGGATTAGCATTTTTCTGAGCAAAAGAATGAGAAGGGGGAAACACCTGCAAAAACCTAAGTGAGGCAAGCGAACTTTCCCAGTGAACCCCAGATGGCTTATGACAAATCTTTAGATGCAAAACAAACATCAATAAATCAAAGCAAGATATTACCAATATCAGCTTTTGGTTGCGCTTTTTAAAGCGAGTCATAAATATTTGCTCAAACAGTTATGGCCGAAAAGCTATTAGAATTCTCCCCGCTCACAAACCCACACACACACTCACAGTCACGCACAGAAAGTGAGTGAGAAAAAGAGACGGAGAGCTTGAAGAACACAACAAACTAGCCTAACCAGAATATCCGCAATCCGCAGAACTACGTCATAATCTCTATGGTAAATCTCCTAATGGGGGGAGGCTGTAGCAGTTACATTTTAACTGGATCACGGAAAGCACACACACACACACACAAACACACATACGAGTGGAGTATTGTATTGTTAATGTAAACAGAACGGGGTATAACCCACAGCACAATTAATATGTAAGTCAGCAATGCAATATGACAATGAGTCGTCTCATCTTAGCTTATCGCACGTCATTACGCTCTCAGTGCTGAGAGAGCCCGAAGTCCAGCCGAACACTGCCGACTTCAGTCGAGCTTGAGCCGAGCCTGACATTCAACTTGTTTTTCGCATCATCGTATAAATGCGATTGCGTTGAGAATGATGAGCTCAGTTGAACTTCAATCGTTAAGCCGTTTCCCTATTTAGCGTGCGTCTCGCCTCCACACACATACACATACACACGCACACATACATTTTGTATGTGTTGTATTTACATCGAAAAGCGATAAGCATAAACACTAGAAATGTTGCGGTGCGGTGCCCTGTTGACCTTCATTGCCTATAGCCTGCTGTTTGCCACTGGGCATTGTGACAAACTCTGGTCCGATATACGCAGTCCACAGAATCAGGCCGAGCTTCAGCAATTCTATGCTGAGACAGACGCAGCGCAATCATGGCAATCATCCACCTTGATATCGAGGCCGTCTGGGGGAGGTCCGTTTGCGCAAGCAGTGCAATCTGCGGGTGGAGGACTATTCTCGCATAGAGTGTCACCTGGAGGCGGGCCTTTCGCGCAAGCAGCGCCATCTTCAGGCGGAGGTTCACTTGCGCAAGCGGCGCCATCTGCTGGCGTAGGTCCATTTGCCCAAGCATCGCCATCTGCTGGCGGAGGTTCACTTGCGCAAGCAACGCCATCTTCTGGAGGAGGTTCACTTGCGCAAGCGGCGCCATCTGCTGGAGGAGGGCAATACAGCGCACCATCGCAATCATATCCACCCCTGCCAGTAGCAGCGCCATCTATGGCCGCAATTCCAGCCACTCCTCAACTCGTATCGCCTGGCCTTGTAGCTAGCCTTCCGCCTCCTCGCCGCGCGCCTACAGCTGCCCATGGGGGAGCAGCAGCAGGTGATAATGTGGATGTTGTTGCCTCCGATCAGATAGCACGCAATCTGCTCAGCTTTGCGCAGAATCTATCGCAGCAAATTGGCATCAACTACCACAAAACAACGATCTTCTCACCGCTAAGCATCGCATCCGCATTGGCGTTAATTCTACTGGGCGCCAAGGGGCGCAGTTACTCCGAGTTAAGCCAACTCTTTGGCCAAACCGATGTGGTGCAATTTCATCAGCAGTTTGGCCTAATGATGCGCGATATCCAACAGCCCACCAAGGCAACAACTTCCCCAGTACGTCAACTGGACAACTGGCACAGCGATAGTGTGCGCAAAAGCTTGAGGAATTATCCCCGCAATCGCAGCGCTCTGATGGAGGTGCACATTGCCAACGGTTTGTTCTTGCAGCGTGGCTACAGTCTCAATCCCGACTACAGGTGAGTCACACTCAGGAATTCCCCTTTGATTACTTCCGGCTATAACATTCCTCTCTGCTCTTCCAGACAAGCCATCACTCAGGTTTACAATTCGGAACTGCAGGAGGTGGACTTTGAGCGACAGCCAGCGACGGCCAAGTATGCCGTCAACTCGTTTGTGGACCAGCATACAAAGGGTAAAATTCCATTTATCCTCACCGAGGATTTGCCCGAGAGCACACGCATCATTCTGGCCAATGCGCTTTACTTCAAGGCCATGTGGGAGATTGACTTTGTGCAGGGCGCCACCAAGGTGGATAACTTCTATCCCAATGGCGAGGGCAACCAACCGGTGCTGCCCGTGGAGATGATGGTTAGCGCAGGCGCTTTTCCATACCACGAGGATCCTCAGCTCAGTTGCCGCATTGTCGGTTTGCCGTATCATGGCAATCTGACCACCATGTACATCATTCAGCCGTTGCGTTCGTCGGTGGAGCAGCTGGGTGCACTGCAGCAGCGTTTGACAGCGGATGCCATTGAGCAGATGATCAGCCAAATGACCAGACGCTCGACCATCTTGGCGTTCCCCAAGATGCATCTGACCGAAGGCTTTAAACTGAGTCCCATACTCCAGGCAATGGGCATCAATGGCATCTTTAGTCCGTTGCAAAGTGATTTATCGCTGATTGCCTCGCCAGGTTCGAGACCAGCAAGGTCCCAGGATCGCACACAGTCTTCCGCCAATGGCTTTGCTAGCTTATACAATCTGGAGGCACAGCGTCAGGCTGCCCATGCTCAAGCGCAATCGCAGCCAACGCCGCCCTCTGATCTCATTGTGTCGGACGTTCTGCACAAAGTGGACTTTGTGGTCAATGAGCAGGGAACTGAGGCAGCGGCCGCTTCGGTTGCTATTTTGAAAAAGAGTGGACCGGAAATCGTGTTTCGCGCGGAAACGCCATTCATTATCTTGGTGCGTCACGATCTGACAAAGGTGCCATTGTTTTATGGCATTATTAATGAGCCGCCCACAGCCAGAGGAGCGACTAGTGCTGTATAAGCTAACTGGTTTGCTATTATTGTATAATTGTTAATAAATTAAGTTGTAATTAAAGTTTATAAGTACTGTAAATACATTAAATTATTTATTTTATTTTATACGTTGAATTGTTTGGCTTTTTGAATTACGCGAGTTAGTTATCGATAAATTTGCTCACTGCATGTGAATGACAGTCTGGTGCTTCATGCTGTGAATGGCAACCCGGCCAGCTGTTAGTCTTATACTACAATCTTCTACTACAGCATAGATAAACAATTTTCCATTTTAAGCCAGTTAGGAACATTAATAAAATTTGCGAACAAAATGATGTCATTGCCAGATTCGGATTCGGAGGACGAGCTGCCACCCGGCTGGGAGGAGCGAGCCTCTGACGACGGCGTCGTCTGCTACGTGAAGTACGAAACATGGAAGCCGCAATATATCAATACAAAGTTCATGAAAGTTTTTTTATTACAGCCAGCAAAGCAAAACAACGCAATGGACACACCCGAGAACGGGACGCTCCAAGCGCATCACTGGAGAACTGCCGCTGGGCTGGGAACGCTACTTTGATGAGAGCAGCAAACGCTACATGTTCCTCAACAAGGAGACGCAGCAGCGCACCAACATTGATCCCCGCCTGGCATTTGCCGTGGAGGAGCCAACGTTGAATGTGGCGCAAGTGCGTCAGAGATTCGATTCCTGCACGGCAGCACTGCAAGTGTTACATGGCAAGGATTTGCATGGCCGTGTGGCGCTCATCACGGGCGCAAACTGTGGCATTGGCTTTGAAACTGCACGTTCCCTAGCTCTGCATGGTTGTGAAGTGATCTTTGCCTGCCGTAATGTGGCCTCTGCCAACGAGGCCATCGATCGCATTGCTCAAGAGCGGCCAGCGGCGCGTTCCAGATGCCGTGCGGTGCCACTGGATCTGGGATCACTGCATGCCGTGCAACAGTTCGTGACACACATCAAGCAGAGCGTCAGTCACATTGATTATCTTATACTGAATGCTGGAGTCTTTGCTTTACCCCATACGAAAACTATTGATGGTCTCGAGACAACATTCCAGGTGTGTCATCTATCACATTTCCATCTGACATTGCAATTGGAGTCACTGTTCGATCACAACACACGCATTGTGGTGTTATCCTCCGAATCACACAGGTAAGTTACAGTAACGTCCCTTATACTCTTATACAACTGACTTCTTATACCCGCATGCCTTATACTTGCACACATTACCAGTTCTTATACTTGCATACTGTTGCCATTCTCATACTCTCATCAGTAAGCAAGCCCAATATTTAAGTCCGTGGGACTCTACTGTATTTGAATGGTAACAATAAAAAGCAAAATTTGTAACGGAAATCTAATCAGTATGCGAAAGACACTCAATAGTACAACAATATTTACTACGAAAAGAAGATATTTAAAAATAAAAATATACCAATATAATCAATGCAGAGTAACCAAGTTTTAAGTACTTTGGTATATTTTGGAAACAGCTTTTAATGAAAGCTCTTTCTATTTTGAATTCCAAAAAGCCCGGCAACTTTGTTCCCCCCTGCGAAACTATTGCAATCTACATTCAAATTGCGTTCGCAAATAATTTTTTTTTACAAGTTTATTGCACTTTGGATGCTTGGACTTTGGACTGTCTGTCTGACCGGCTATCGCTTTGCGCTTTCGTCGATGCGTTTGTATTCAAACACAAACTATTAATAGCAAATGCGTACAGTCCAAAGAGAAATACTTGCTTGTTGGGAATTTGGACCCACACACACTCGCACAAATATATACATACATAAATAATTATTGCGGTCAAACGACAACCAAAATTTGTTGAGATTAAAGAAAACAAAAAATGTACAGTACCTGATACACATTACGGAGTAATGATTATTCTTCAATTGGTGACCTTGTAGCATCTCTCAATAATGTTTAATCTTGAATTCCAAGGCGACGATACTCGAAATTGAACTTCACTTTGAAAAATAATAATATTTGCCGTTTGCGTCACAATTGTATTATTTACTGTACATTCAAATGAGTTTGAAGATATTTTGAATGAATCACTTTATCTCTTCATGAATAACTAGTTCTTTTGTCTTCCTCTTTGTTGTGCAGAAACTGAGTTATTTACTTAAACAAGCATATTGAATTCCACTGATAACAGTAGAAAACGCACACCCGCACTCACACAAACGCTCATAGGCGCAACTCACGTGCTGCCGCACATGCACAGTGTCCCACAGTTCATTGAAAACGCACATCTGGCTGCTTGCCAGCTGTGCTCGTTGAGCACACCATTGTTTACGCACACTGTACACACACAGTGTAAATCAACGAAACTCGCGTAAAGCGACGAACGAAGCATAAAACGTAATTGAACTGAAGTTGTAGTTGTGTTGTTGTTTTGATATTGCTGGAGGTGGTTTGTTGTTTTGTTGTTGTACAATGTCTTTTTGCAGCTGTGTTGCGCTGCCGCTTCTCTTGTGTTCGTTGTTTTCATCACGTAGTACTTGATTTTTTTTTGTTGTATCTGCTGTGTATCTCGTGAAATCATTTGTAGCATGCAGCAAAAGTCGCGTGCGCCACCAATCGAACGTACTACTCGCCAAAAGTCATGTATGCCATAAACTACACTTTTAAGTTTGTTTATCTATCTATCACTCACTATGCGGCCAGATATGTATGATGAATGTCGCCATGTTTAAATTGGGGTCATCTTAACGGCGTTGAAGGAGTTTGACAACGGCGAAAATTAAATTGCCGGCAACGGGGTTTGAAGGCCAAATCAACAACAACAATGTTTTAAATACGTATTTATAAATCTGAGAATTTTATTTAAATTTCGTTAATGGCTTTGTATTATCTGGAGAAAGAACAATGGATAACGAAGTGCATGATCATAAAAATAAGCAATTTAACTGAATTTATAGTATGTGTACACATTATTGTAGAATAAATTAAAGATTGATGCCAAAATTGTACAAGATTTTTGTATAGTCAGCAATCCAGTAGCTTCGACATCAAAACACATTTATCACAGCAGCGCGAAGTGGGGTGAGGGGGCGGTATTAACAAGAAGTAAAAATTAATTAATATTAATTTGCATGAGTTTTTGCAATGTTCGTACGTTATCATACACACACACACACACATATACATTTATGCAGCTGTGCGTTAGTGTGCGTTAACTAGGACGGTAAAAACACAAAAACACATCTAAAGTCCATTTATTGCGCGCTTTCAAATGTAACGTCAAATAAACTCGGCTTACACGACTCGCGCTTGCTCTGTAAACAAAGAAACACTTGTAGACAGCAGGAAGTTTATCTAGGGCCAAGTGCGAAAGGGAGCATTGTTATTGCCATTGTTTATGTTTCTGTCTTTGTCACTTTGTCTGCTGTGTGTAGGCGCCTTAGTCACAGTTGTGGCCTGAACTTTTGTCATGGATTCTCTCGTCTCTTGCATCTCATTAACGAGCGCCGAACAACAGCAACAACAACAAATAACAACCACAAAGAGCACAGCAAGAATAACAAAAACAACAACAATGTCAGAGCCAATCAAGACTTGTTTGCGTCCCATCGGCGGGTGCAAAGTCCACCACAATGGTGGGTTTCACTGCATAAAGCTATGTGCACACACACATATGTAAATATATGTATTTTTGATTTGTTTGATAGTATGTGTGTGTTGAGCCGGCTATTTACGATGTACAGCAAAAGCACAACAAATATCAAAACAACAAACAGAACTGCGTCTTAAAATAAACTTGATTCCCCACTTCCCACATCCCTTTGATGCCCTCTCTCGTTCACTCTTCCTTCTAGATTTGCCAATCTGCCTGTGGAGAATCTAA
Source organism: Drosophila sulfurigaster albostrigata (assembly GCF_023558435.1). Taxonomy (NCBI): domain Eukaryota; kingdom Metazoa; phylum Arthropoda; class Insecta; order Diptera; family Drosophilidae; genus Drosophila; species Drosophila sulfurigaster. The sequence goes on from NC_084881.1 coordinate 25,882,314, forward strand.
CACTACAGCATTTGTCGCCCCCCGCGGACAAGTATTGGAGCATGATGGCATACAACAATGTTAAGCTATGCAATGTACTCTTCGCTCAGGAGCTTGCACAGGTGAGTCATCCATGCCATCTCCTCTTCCCCTTATCCCTGCACCCATTGAATTGACCCAATTTTTTTAAATCGAAATTTAATTTTTATTACTGATATTCAGTTGATTTGGAAAATAAACTATCACTTTTAAAAAACTGATTATTTTGTGATCGGGATTTCATCATTTCAATTCAATAAATTTGGAAATTATTAATAAAGCATTAATCACGTGCATTAAATATAATTTAAGATAACGTTTTCTGATCGGTGTTTCATTATTTATGATTGTTCAATAAATTTGACAGTTATTAAGAAACATTTGTTTTATAATTAATGCAGAGCAATTTATTTAAATTAAGTACGACCCATAAAATCAAATTTATAAAGTTTCAGCAATCCAATGGTTATTTAAATTTAAATAGAACACATGTGTGGGTGATAATATAAGAGTATAACCTTTGACCTTTTCTGATTAGGCATTAATATATAGTATTGTTTACAAAGATATTTATTTATTGAAAAAATACACTCATAAATCAAATGAATCTAACTTTAATTTAACTGAAGTTGTTTGTTCATTTACCGGTTAATGCTCGTTAAATAAATTTGAAAATTATTCAAGAAAAAAATATCAATTTAATCTGTTTGCAATCACGTGGAGAAGTCGTGTTTATTTTATAAATATATTCATTTTTTGCCGGTTATCTTACTGACTCCTTAGCTGACTCACATTTTCTTCTCCCTTTTTAGCGCTGGAAGCAAAGAGGCATCTCCGTCTTCTCGCTGCATCCTGGCAACATGGTGTCCACCCAACTGTCGCGTAATTATTGGTTTTATCGTCTGCTTTTTGCTATAGTGCGACCCTTTACCAAGTCCCTGGTAAGTGAACCCATTAAATTTTAAAGACTTTCACTAATAATTATTTATTTTGGCCCTTTCATGCAGCAACAAGCGGCTGCCACAAGCATTTATTGTGCCACAGCCAACGAGCTGACGGGTTTGTCGGGTCTGTACTTCAACAACTGCTATTTCTGTGAGCCCAGCAAGTTGTCAAAATGCGTTGCGCTGCAGCAACAATTGTGGCAGCTCAGCGAGTGTTTGGTCAGCGACATAATGGAGCAACAAGTTAAATAAAAATTGTTCTTTAAATAGTATTTTTTATTCCTATTTTATACATATACAAATACATTAATTAAACTTGGAGTATACAATTTGTTTTGGTTGTTAAGCTTAAATCTAACATTTGATATAACGGCCTAACTATGAAACTAAGGAACTTCAACTGAGAAGGGGACTAGAAATCAGAGACGCGTCCTTTGCGCTCCCAGTCGCCATAACGCGTTGGCTCCGGACCAGCGGGTCCGCCAATTTCTCCCGTATAGGGATTTGTTGCATTTGGCCATGGCTTCAGTGGCTCCTTCTCCTGATACGGATGACGCGAGAATTCGTCCAATTTGCCGAGTGGCGTCTTGGCGCGCAGTTTCTTTTGGAAGGCCATGAACTTTTCGGTACGTGTCTTGGGTTCCTTAATCTCCACAACGCTCTCGTTGCCGCCCCCGCCAGCTGCACGCCAGGCGCTGCTTGTGGACAAGTAGCTCACTGCGAGTATTTAAAAAACGATAACAAAAATCGATTAATTATTGAGATAGATCAACACCCACACTACACACACACACACACGCTTAAAGAGACACACACCTTGTTTGCCCATCTGCGGCAGGGCGCGCATTGATTGCTTTGCCATCGATTGCATTTTTGTTTTTAATTCTTTGTGCAGTTGTTTCTTTCAATCTACCGGTAAATTTATTTGATTGCTTGCTGTTGATGTTGTTGGTTGGTATTGTTGTTATTGTTATTGGATCTTTCACACAGTGTTGTTGTCACTTGAGCGGCTTCAGCACGTTTGTGGCGCGTTCGACAGAGCTCGTTGTTTATATAGGTTTTATGCTAGCTGAGATGGCTGCTGCGCTGCCTTTATTTCTTTATGTCGCTGCTTCTGCTGCCGCTGCGATTGCGTTGAAAGCAGCACGTTCGTTTTACTTCTACTCTTTACTCTTGTTACGTATTGCTTACCGATTGGCCGATAATGCACAACAATCGACAATCCCCCACCGCCACAATTTGCTGCCTATCGTTGTGCTTTGCGCAACAACATACGTCATCAAAAATGCCAAGAACCTGCTTGGTGTCTAGTTGTTATTAAAATTACTACACAATTTAATTATTATTTGGAAGTTATTTTAATTATTAAAAGCTCATTTTATGAACTGACTTGAGTATGAAATAACCTGTTGATTATTTGGACGTCAAGTGTAACCTTCCAAAAGAATTATGCTTGCACATATCGATATTATTGCTATCACGTAGGACGATTTATTTGTAATAACTTTTATGTAGAAATAAATATAAAATAAGGTTATTTTTGGTATTTATGGATTACTATCCTACATCGAATTAGTGGGAGGAGAAAAAATGTTATAGATACCGTCAAGATCTTTTTAAAGCACATGAACAAAAGTCTATTTAAATTGAAGCGCCTTCTTCTTGCATCTTTACAGCCGTGTAACCAACTGCCAATTCTCGGGTAATCCCATCGGCATTAAATAGTATATTTTATAAATGTGACTGGTTACACCCTGACAAATAACAGAAAGCACTATATTAAGTAAGAAGAAGACAAACGTCTGAATTTATCTAAATAAAATTATATGTTATTTTAAAGGTGTTAAATCAAATTTATTTTTAATTTGCCATGCTGCCAAAGACACCCAAGCCAGCGATTTGGAAATTCATCAAGGGCAGCGCCAAAACACTTTTTGTACTCGAAGCCGTCTGCTTTGCAGCCAGCTACGGACTTTACTATCGCATGAACACGGACCAAGGTGAGCACCACATACATTTTATATAAGCTGGCCGGCTGCAACTGAAATTTAATCTATTTTCTTTTACAGAATTCCGCCAATATATCAACGAAAAGTATCCCTTTGCACTGGATTATTACTACAAAATCGGTGAGATTGTCGGCGACAGCAATATTCGGCAAACGGACGCAAATTATTGGAGCTCTCAAGCGGCCAAATTTAATAACGATAGGAAAGAATAAATTTTATAATGTACAGCAATCCTTATGTCAAGTCTGTGCTGTGGCTCATTGGTTTCGGTGGCATGGGCTACGGCTTGATGCTGCTCACTGAACCTAGCGCCGAAAAAATCGAGAGAATTCGAGCATCTGGATCACCAACTCAGTTGACTGTGGATGAAAAAAAGAAAGCGCTGTTTATGGAAAAGTTAAAGGCGGCGGCCACAAGTAGCACTCCAATTTATAGGCCAGCTCCCGCAGCTGACAAAAAAGATAGTTAGACTTAGGCTTCGTTTTTATGATAATTTGTTACATAAAATAAAACAATTAAATTTGGCAATACAAAAATAACGGAATTTGTTTTGAATACATTCAGTAATCAATAAAATTTTTGTTTAAAAACGATTTCAATTGGATTATTCGAATTATACAAGAATATATATGTACATACATCGACTAAAACGACGTTATAACATTAAACGATCAATTGAAGAAAACCAGAATTGTTGTACGCTGTCTATTGGGCATAATTTTACTTTTATATTTGTAAGCAAAATATTTTTATTTATTTAATATAATGCGAAATGCAAACATTTCTTGCCAGCTTTAAATCACATATCTGTTATAGAATAAACGTTCACCCTAATTGCATCGCGCGCATGGATTTTCGATAAGCGATAACTGTAGCAATGCACTTATTGCTTGCTATGCAAATTGATCGATAACTGTGTTGATACATTTATTATTGGTTCAAACACAGCACTTGTAATTCAATTAAAGAAAATAAAAAAAGTATTAGTGTTCATAAAAATGTCTTCTGATAATGTGCCATTGTTAAACTTGTCCCGCGGACCGTCGGCCGTACAGTTTGGCGCCAACAAAGACTTTCAAACGCGCACCCAACAAAAAGAACTCGACGGTGCTTTTTTTGGGCAACGAACGTCGTCCTTGGTTGCATGCGCAACCCAAGCAGAACTTGCGAAGGGAACACGAGACAATCGCTAGCCTACTGTCCGCGACAACGAGTCACCGTAGTGCAGCACAGGCGAAGGAACTGCTGGAGGAGAGCATCAATTTCCGTGACCTAAGCTCACTAACAGATGAAGATCTGCAATTGTTTGGCTTCGCATCGAGCAAAGAACGCAACGAACTGATTGAAATGTTTGGGGACATGCCAAACCAGGATCCCAGTTACGAGTACATTTGCAACACTAACGATGCACAGGGTTATAACAATCAGATTGTTAGTCATGCTGCCAGCCATCTTAGCTACTTGCGGTCTTCGTTAGCCGCCACCAATTACAAGCTGCGCATGATGCCACCGGAAGATGTGATTGTGGGCGATAAGAGTTATGCTAGTCGCTTTGCCTTGGAAGCGTTGAACAGTGTGCAGAGCATCTCCGATGAGTTGGCTAAGGATTTGCGCAAACTGGAACAGTTAACGATGGAGCATCGCCAGAAGATCCAAAACGAAAACGCAGCACCAACTAAAGAAAAGAACCTGAAGATCTTATACTACACAGCCATAGCTTTGGGCACTGCCTGTGCCTGGTTCTGGTGGTGGTCAAAACGCAGCCACAGTCCTAACTTGGACATGTCGTTAAAGATTTAAAAGTATTCCGCATATTAAGTATTTATCCACCATTATTGCATTTGTTAGACAGTAAGCACTTCCACAAATTGCATAAATACTTCGGTTTACTACTAATGAACAACAACAAGGACGGTGTCGCTTAAAATTTAAGGCATTCCATTTACTATTTAAGTACTTAAATACTATTATTGCATTTAAGAAATCAATCCATTGTTAATTTGGCCATTGTGTTCTCATTACAAAGGTTTACTCAACTATTTTTAGACTATTACCATCTGGAGAACCACAAATTCCACTGAAATCTCCCTACATTAATACTTAATATACTACCAAAACTTGTCTCTCTGTTATTATGCATCCATTCCATTACGTTCACATTACTCGGTGTTCTTCAAGAAACAACAAGTTGGAATCTCTCTTAATTAAAATTTAATATACATATATACTATTTAAAACTAAAACATTGTAATTCTTAGATTATTGTTAGGTTTCTTTCACCTCCTCCGCAAGCAATCGAAAGACCAGATCCACATAGGCGTCCACATGATCCGGAAACTCCCATGCTGTTGTATATGCAATAAGTTTGCTTCTTTGTGTGCAGTGGGCAATGTTCTCTAGAAATGTGAAGTACAGTATTAATTACAAACCGATTCTATGCACTATATTGTACTCACGCATCACTTGCTGCTTGACCACCGACTCCCTGCCATAGCGATTTAATAACTCCTCCATAAAGGAGACAAAATGCTGCAGCTTCCATGTGCGGTAGAAGATGACATTTGATGCGGTGCCGGCTGCTTTGATGAGTGTACGCAATTGTCGCAGAATCTCGTGTGAGTTCTTTACGATATCCACAAATATCGAGGTAATCAAGGCTAATTTATCACATGCCAATGCCATTTCATCCGGATAATAACCAATCTCCTCATCGGGTTTATCCAAGCAACGGGTCTTCTTCGCTTCAATGGCATAGCACAAGGCGATGCCGCGCTGATGAGCCAACTGCCATTTCGCATAGTTTGCCGTAATATCCTTTACCAAGGATTCCAGACGAGCCTTGCAATTGGCCAAATTCGCTTGCTGCTTAACCGGCGACTGCGGATGATGGCTATCGACAACTGCAACGGAATTTTAGATGTTATGGGTTGACAACTTGCACACCTTTTCAACTTACACCGCACTGGAGTTAGAGATGTATTTAAAAGTTCCATACTTCTCATAAAACCGTTGTTTTAATTAATAAAATAAAAAAATTAAAATCTAAATTTAGTCAAGTCTGAAAACAAAAACAATAAAGACGAAGCTGACAGCTGTTTGTGTGTTATCGAAACTTATTATCGAAACATTTTCGGCATAGCAACAAAATAAAGAAAATGTGGGGTTATTATTAAAAGCAGAACAATTAATAATTTTAAAAATATTAAAATTTTATTTTTAATTATATTTAGCTATATCAATTAACAATTCAAGGGTTGCAATATGATATGTAGCTATCAACGCAAATGGTTCCATCCTAATAACAGTGTTACCATTTTATATCTACTTTGGCACTCACCCGCAGTATATTCTTCATATTTTTGGTAGAAAACAGTATATTTCAATATTGAACTTACGGTCACGCTGGCTACCACCATTAAACGTGGCGGTGGCGAGTTTTCTATCATAAGTTAGGTTATATATCGTATGCATCAAATCATACAATTATTTATAAGCTAGTTTTTTAAGGAAAAAACACTTAAATTTAGTGAATTTGCAGTGCGAAATCTTTAAAAAACCACAGACGAACACTTGGCACAAACGGTAAGCATGGAAAACCAATGCAAATCTAAATTTTACATAACAATTATGGTGCTTTATACAAAAAGAAAAAAAGGCGAAAACGAACGAAGCCTCTGCCTGCCTTTCCAAAATTAAATGTGCGACAGCAGCAGCTGCCTGGTTTGGTGTACAAACAGATTTTGCTTTGTGTAATTACAACGCCGCTAGTATTGAACAATTTGCGCGGCGTAAATTGTTTGTGTTTTTTATTGCAACAAATAAATTGTTATAGTTTGGCAGTAGTTCTGATTAAAGTGGAAAATTTCATATTTTTATACATACAAAAAATGCTATGTATAACAGCGCACACCAACACATGCATACATACACACGTACACAAGACCATCGGCCATTCGAATACATACACACGCTCACACATTAATACAAATTACACACATAGACAGCGTGTGCGTATGTATGGATGAACGAGCGAAAGATTGCGGTGCAAAATACAAAAATCATGCGAATTTTCAAAATTGCGTAGTAAGAAAGTGCTGCATTAGTTTATCCAAATTTCTTTCTGCCAAGTGAATACTGTAGATTATATTGTGCGCGCTTTGCCGGTCAAACGTTAAAATACCATTGCAAAAAAAATTTAAAAAAAAAAGTTAAAAGTGCATGTGGCAAAAGTTTCTCTTCAAATGATATTTGAACCAAGTTTTTTTTGACCCTTTACTACTACATAAAAGTCAACTCTTCAGATTTCTTTGTTGAAGCATTTTTGTCGTCATCAGTCAGTAGTAGTCTTCCATTTTGTTTTTCTTTTTTTTTTTGTATTTTGCTGCCGTTGTGCCGCTGGCGTCGCTGCCTGCTGCTGTTCGTGGTGAATTTCTCATATTTTATGCAATTCATTGCGTTTGTTTTGAGTTCATGTAATGGTCGAAATACCTCACTGATGTGCAATACATGAAATAATAATAGGAATAACAACTATCTTAAACGTGTGAAGTGTGAAAATTTTGTGTTCTATTTTGTGTGTGCTGCGCTGTTTTATTAGCATTGACGCACATACAAACGTATGTACGTACATTTTGAGGGCATTGCTTCTTTGTATCTTTCTTTTCATTTTACATTCGCTTTCACGACGTAGCCTCAGCACATGGCGTTGCCACATGGTTATTTTTTTCTTTGCACACATTCACATTTTGTGTATGAACTACAGTCTCGCGAAAGTAGCAGCGCAGTGTTATTATTGAGTGTAATTCTTTTAATTTGTTTACGCTATCAATATATTGTGGTATATAAATACAAGGCTGTTGCTTTCGACCGGACTTTCAAGCAAAGGTCTGGCAATACGTAACAAATGGCGCGCAAAATGTGGTGAACCGGCACTTTGCTTATGGTTGCCCTTTTGCTCTATTCACCATTTCTACCTTTTGAAAGAAAAAAAAGTTCGTTGTTCTCACGGCATCGATAGGCAACACTTGTAAAATGTGTGTGTAGGTGTGTGAGTGTGTTGAAATGAATGACGCTGTAGCTGGGACATCGCTACGCCAACGACGTTTAGCGCATGTTGTGATATAGCGAAAAGAAAAACAATTTCCAAAAAATATTTTCTCGTATCAGAGTGTGGAAACGGCAATAATACGACCAGCGTGCTTAAAGACCACATGCAAGAGCAAGCGGAGCGTTGCAAACGCCGAACAACTTGTGAACGTGTACAAAAAGCAGTTAGACGACGATACAGGCAAAGCGGACATACACGACCATTCACACATACATGTGTGTGTGCATATGTATACCGGCCGGTTGCTGTCAGTAGCGCGCCGACGACGACGACGACAACGGCTCTGCTTACCTGCCTTTCATAATTATTTGTGCCTATTTTAGCTGCTTTGCTATATACAGTACATAAGAGTGTGTATGTGCGAGTGTGTGTGTGCGTGATTTGCTGCTGTCATCCGTTCTCTCTCGTCGAATGTGGCCAGAGTTTATGTAGATCTACTTTTATCTCTTGGTATTTCTGTCTTTACTGATTATTTGTATTTTTCTTTTTGTGCTCTTTCAATATATTTCATGTCTCTTCCGCGACAACAACAATGGACACCGCTTGGGCACATAAATAAAAAACGGCCTAATCTAATAATTAGAAAGTTACGTGTAGACGTCGTGGCTTTTGTTTAATTATTTTGAAAAATAATACAAAAAACAACAAAAAAAAAAACTTTGGCAACTAAAACCAACCCCTACAACAACACAAGCATCAAACAACAGCAACTAGTGTTAAATTGAAAAGTGTATACAAGCGATAAAGAAACCAACAAAACAAGACACCAACCGACAACAGAAGAAGAAATTCAAGTCCACAAGTGTAAAATAAACAGCAGCAAAATTACGTCAATTATTGAAAATATACCCGGCGCAATAGCTCACAACAACCATCAAAACAACATCATGGAAGAAGACGAGAGGGGCAAACTTTTTGTTGGCGGCCTGTCCTGGGAGACAACGCAAGAGAATCTCTCTCGTTATTTCTGTCGTTTCGGCGACATCATCGATTGTGTTGTAATGAAGAACAACGAGAGCGGTAGATCGCGTGGCTTCGGCTTTGTCACCTTCGCTGATCCCACGAACGTCAACCATGTGCTTCAGAATGGTCCGCATACGCTCGACGGTCGTACCATCGATCCCAAGCCGTGCAATCCACGCACGCTGCAGAAGCCCAAGAAGGGCGGCGGCTACAAGGTCTTCCTTGGCGGTCTGCCATCGAACGTTACGGAGACTGATCTGCGCACGTTCTTTGGCCGTTATGGCAAGGTCACCGAGGTGGTCATCATGTACGACCAGGAGAAGAAAAAGTCTCGTGGATTCGGATTCTTGTCCTTCGAGGAGGAGTCCTCTGTGGAACATGTGACCAACGAGCGTTACATCAATTTGAATGGCAAGCAGGTGCGTAATCATCAACAATTTTACAAATTAAAACCATTTACTATCTGAAACAGAACTAAAAATTGAGCTGCAAAGCAAATGTCCATTCCATTTTTAGACTATGTGAAAATATTGGCTGCTATCTAAAGTAATAACCTAATAATGCAGACGATCAGCAATATTTTCATCATGATTAGTCCGATTGTTATAAGTTATAAAATTAACTGTAGCTTATTAAAATATGTCTGAAACCTATGATTGGTTCGTGTCTCTCACAAGCACTGGTTAAAATAAATTCTGTGGTTTGTGCGAGAATAACTCAACTCTAATTTTAACGTATTAAATAAGGTTTGAGCATTTATAGGCGATTAAACATCGTGTAGAAATTGTAGGTTTCAAATATTCGCTGATTAAGCAGTAAAGAAAATGCAGCACATCACTCTGTGATTCCATTTTGATTTCGATGTTATAAGACTTCGTTTTTGAAGAAACTATTACAGTCTTACCTGTGATAATAGTAATAATAGTTAACCATAATTGTTGCATTTCTATGTGTTTAAGTAATGCTAAGTGTCTTGTAATCTACCGATGATCGTGATCTTAATATTGCGTGTATGCTTTTTGGCAGGTTGAAATTAAGAAGGCCGAGCCTCGTGACGGTTCCGGTGGACAGAACTCTAACAACAGCACTGTGGGAGGTGGTTACGGCAAGCTGGGCAACGAGTGCAGCCACTGGGGACCTCATCATGCGCCCATCAACATGATGCAGGGCCAGAATGGTCAGATGGGTGGTCCGCCACTCAATATGCCCATTGGGGCGCCTAACATGATGCCTGGATACCAGGGCTGGGGCACATCGCCTCAACAGCAGGGCTATGGCTATGGCAATAGCGGACCTGGATCCTACCAGGGCTGGGGTGCACCTCCAGGCCCCCAGGGACCACCACCACAGTGGTCGAACTACGCTGGACCGCAGCAGACGCAGGGCTATGGCGGCTACGATATGTACAACTCGACATCGACGGGAGCACCGTCGGGTCCGTCAGGTGGCGGTACCTGGAACTCATGGAATATGCCACCCAATTCGGCTGGACCAACTGGGGCACCTGGTGCCGGCGCTGGCACCGCCACCGATATGTACTCGCGTGCCCAGACCTGGGCAGCTGGCGGACCATCGACCACCGGCCCCGTGGGCAACATGCAGCGCACTGGACCCGGAAATTCGGCCTCGAAATCGGGCTCCGAATACGATTATGGCGGCTACGGATCCGGCTATGATTACGATTACAGCAACTATGTTAAACAGGAGGGTGCCTCCAATTATGGCGCAGGTCCCAGGTCAGCGTATGGCAACGATAGCTCCACACAGCCACCGTATGCCGCTTCGCAGGCCGTTTAAGCAGCTGCCTGTGTCCCCGTCTCCCGTCTCCGTGTCCGTGGTCCCAAGAGAAAGAGAGAACGAGAGAAGGAGAGAGAGAGGTGAATGATGAAGAAGGCAAAAAGATGGTGGTAATTGTAAGCTAAAGCGTCGTCTGTTCTCGTTTAAACCTTTTTTAAAGCATATACATATTTTTCATTTTGAGATCAGTTGTTGAAATTAATTAATGTAATAATTTAAACATATGCTACACAACACATACACACAACAACAACAACAACACTCAAGAATTCAGCTAAAAGTAATAACAAAAGAGAAACCCTAGCAAAACAAGGCAGGTTCATAGGTTTATATATATATATAGATGATATATGTATAAAACAACAGTATATATATATGAATATATATATTCTATAGCAATGAGTATGTAAAAACATCATAAACATAAAACATAGACAACAACCTGAAGAATAAGAACACTCAGAGCAACAACAAAAACATTTCTCATACGCCCTTCCTTCTCCTATATATATCCTATATCCCCCCATATATTACACTAACAAACAACACCCAACTAAAACCGCAGAAACATGCATTATTCAATAACAACAAATAAGAAAGGAAAAAAATAATAGAAATGTGAAGATTTAAACATAATGATTTACAAGTATAAAGTTTAGCCAATTAGACACAAAAGAAAAGTGTACGGAAAAAAACAAATACAAAACAAGAAAGGAATTATAAGAAATTATACATTAAAAAATACATTTAAAACACAAAAAGATCCCCCTTAATTACTAAAATTAGTAAATACAAATTCGAAATTGTACATTTACAACAAACACACAACAACAACAACATCTTGGCAACAACAAATGGAACTTGCGCCGTGTCCCCCAACGAGTCTAACTTTGCTCCCTTCCCCTCCCACGCCCAGCACTTTTGGCGACAAGGCGTTAGCGTGTCTTGGAAAAGCTACAAAGGGGAAAAACACAATTAATTGTAATTATTGTAGGGGAAAGCACGCTTGTCTTAGCCAGAGTTTTAGCAACGGCGCGGGAATCGGGAAAATGGAAGTGGAAGTTGGCAATTGTTGCGGGGGTTGTGGCGCTAAAGTGAGAAAGAAAGAAAACGTTACAAAATTAATAAATTTACCATTTAATAAAGTATAAACAACTAGCTAAAAGTTAAACTACATATATAAAGAAACCTTAATTAATAAGCGTATGTCGTATGTCGTTTGCATGTAAGCGAAAGTTGAACTTGAAACTAGAATTATATAGTGTTGGAATTATTATTTTTTAGTTAAAAAGAAGAGATATGAGAACCGCTAAATAACAAACAAAAACATTATGATTGATTGTCGACTATCGATAATCGCGGATGAGGATTAAAAGCATAACAAAAAAAAAATCACAAAAAATACGAAACGCTCTTAAACAAAATATACATTTAAAATAAAAGGAAACGGAAAAGATTAAAGAGAATTAGAAAACGAAAAGAAGAAAAACAAAAACGCTATATACATACTTATATACATCTATATATATAAAATATATACATAAATTTAAACAACAACAAAACGTAAATTTAAACTACAGTTAAAAAGCAGAATAGGAAACAAAAAGTCATAAAAAAAACGATACAAAAATAGATAGAGATTGACAGCCAGAAGAAAGTAAGAAAGTAAAAAGAAAACGATGCTTAGAGTTGCGTTGCACATTTTTTTCAATTTTCATCGTTTGCCAAGCAGACGACAAGAACAACAACAACAGCAAGATCAGCAACAATAACAATAATAACAACAATTGGTGTATATGTGTGTTGTGTGTGTTCTACTCACAAACACACACACACATGCGCGCACATATATTTGTATACAGAAAGAAAAACACACACACAACATGCGCATAAAGCAACATGAGAATGAATTGCATATTTTATTGATTATATATAAATATTTTATATATCTTTAATTACTTTACATATATATATTATTTACTCTTAATTACACAAAACATGATCATTTTTTATGTGACCACCAACAACAACCAACAAGTAAACTAATTTTTAAATGATTATTAAACATTAAAAACCTACAAAATAAACACAAAAAAAATACCTTACATAATATATATATAATCTAATAGATACATTTATACACATTTATATACAACAAACAAATATGAAGTAATGTTTTTTTGCTATTACAAACTACAACTACAATATACACACGTAATTTTTAATTTGTTGATTACGCGACACATTTACGATTACCATATACATACAATTACATACATACATATTTACATATATACCTTACTTTATTTTTCGGTGATTTATTGCATAGTGTTTTTCGTCTAATTTTTACAACTTTTACTTAGCAAGCAAATCCTACAAACATAAATTCCTAATTTAATATTTCGTTTAAAATTACAAATAAAACATATGCTTAAATTTTTTATATAATTATAAACTTAAAAAAACTAAAAAAAAAAAAAAAAGAAATCAATAACAAAACTAACGTAAAAATGCAAAAAATACACAGTAAAAAAAACAACAAAGTAAAGTGAAAAACGTATGAAAAGCGTTTGAAAATTTTGAAAAAAAACAAATGCTTTTGTTTTCCTTTTAATTTAATTTAATAACAATAACAAAAGTGCAACAGCTCTGTGCTGCTTCTTCTCTATGTTGTGCGTATGTGTGCGAAGGCGAATGTGTGTGCGTGTGTGTAAATCACAAATTGTATGTTGCAATAATTTACTTGGCCAGCAGAGCAGCAGGAGACGATGAGAACTAAATCAGTTGAGCAAGAAGTTTCGATCCATTTCCGCTTGTAATTTTTCGTAATTTGTAATTTCTGTGTTTTTTCCAGCAGAGAGACCAGCAGCAGCAAAAACAAGAACAAAAACAATAATTATTTTGCTGCAGTGCAACAACAACAGCAACCACAAATACAACAACAACAACGTATCAGGCAGGCTCTTGACCTAACCTAACTTAGAAAAAAAAAGAAAAAAACAGTTATGCGTGTATATATTCATACATGTTGAAAAATCTGTTGGTAAATGCAGTTAAGAAAACACCTGATGTAATTTTATAAGCAAAAATCATTATTATTATTACATAAATTAATTACTATTATGAACATTGCATACTTACACACCTATACATATATCTTTTGTTTATTACCAGATACCAGAACCCTTTTTTTTGCATGCAGAAACAGTTAAAAAAAAAAAAAAAAAAATTATATTAAAATAAAAGTGATGTTTAACAATTTGAAATAAGTAATGGTAAAATTAATAACTAATTCAAGAAAATATACATAAATAGTTAAAGCAAGGTTTAAAGTAATGGAAAATGTAAACGTAAAGCAAAAAACAAAAAAAAAATATTAAAAAAAAAACAAACACACTGACTGTTAATTGTAAAACAATTTCTTTTTTAATCCGTACGATTTATGATTTAAAGTTAAACATTTTTTAAATAAAAACAAAACCTAATAAATGAACTACATATATGCATCTAAACGTAATTACAACTACTATATACAATTATATATATAAATATATATATACTATATACATACATATAAATATATGCATAAATATATCAATTTAACAGTAACAAATAAATCTAATCTATTGTACTAAACAAAAAAATGAAATGAAAAACCACAAAAAAAATATGAAACTTAAAAGTGTTGCACTTTCAACAAATACGAAAACGTGACGTAAAACAAAAAGTAAAAAAAAAACGAAAACAAAAAGTCAAAGAAAATGAATAGAAAATGGAAATGGCAAAATACAAGTGTGACTGTTAGTCTGCTATTATAGTAACAAGTCCATACAACGGCAAACAAATATCTATGTATGTCCATGCACCAAGAGAGAAATGTGTATGGTAATGATATTGAAGTAGTTTGTTTCGTTACATATTTATTTTCTCATTTCGTGTATTTGTGGTGGTCTGTTTCTTATTTTTTTGTTTGGCAACGCAATTGGAATTTCTTTACAATTTTGTTTTTGATCCTTATGCAGAATGCAAATCTTTATTTGATGATTTGTTTTTGTCTTTTTTAATTTTCATTGATATTTTGGGAACTCATTCGTGTGTGGGGTTTTCAAGTTTCGCCGATATACATAAAAAAATGACAATGAAATAGCTATAAAACGATCTAATTTAACATTTAAGATAAAATAGTTACGAATGATGCGCCAAAAAATTGCAAACTGCGAGTAAAACGACAAAACTGAGAATACCGAAAATACTAAAAACAAAACAAAAAAAACATAAAAGATCGATTATCAATTACATTGATATCTGCAGTCAGTTCAAGAATTATCGATTAACGATTTCGTTTACAATTTCGACTGGTATCATAGTTAAGCTAAGTAACTGCTGACACAGGCACATGAATTTTCTAATTTCTAATTTTTTTGTTGGTTTCCCCACAGTTTTGTTGTTCAGGTATTCAAATAATGTACTTGTGTATTAGCCTTTAAAGACTAAACTAGAATGATTTGAAATAAGGAAATTTACAGATATCTAAGCTAAATTCCTAAGACAAAACGATTCCACCTAAGACACCTTTTGTAATGACTAAATTTATAGGGCAAGGCAAACCAAAAAAACAAAAAAAAAAAAACACAATAAGATAATTACAAACATACATAATGAGAGAAATAGTAACAGTTAGTGGTAGACTATTATATTACACATGGTGAATAAGCGAGAGTGGTGAGATTCGATCAACAACTCTGTGCGTGCATGTTTTGTACTTGTTTTTGTAACTACTTGATGAACTTGATCGTAAAATAATGAAATCAATCTGATATGGAGCAAATAAAAATAAAACAAACATGGGAGTAAATAAAACAAAATACATAGCATTGATGTTAGAGATCTGACAAATGAAATCTAAGTGCATAAGACGTTTAATAATTGTTATTTGGTGAATTTGGTGAATTTTGTTTTTTGATTTTCAACTTGGCTTTTGTTCGTTCGTTCGTTAAGCATAAATTCTAATACGAGGTATGTATGTGTATCTACTTTACAGTGGCTCACAGCTAGTATCGATAATATGGTAATCTTAAACGTAAACACAAACGTAAAACCAAGCAAACCAAGATAGAGTAAACAAAACTTATTTGTATGTAGTTTAAATAATACATAATAGACAAAAACGCAAAAAAAAGAGAAAAAACTATGCAAAATAACCAAAATAAAACCAAAATTGAGACTGTAAACATGCAACAAATTGACGCAGAGAATAAGATGAAAAATAAAGCTTATAAACTAACTCTTAACTCGTAAAACAAAAAAAAAAAAAATCTCAGATGAATAGGCTACCTACATAAGTTCGTGTAAGGATTTCGTTGATGGAACAGCAATTTCTCGAATACTTTTTAAATTATATTATTCGTTTATTGCAATTGTTCTTCGATATAAATATTGTATTTCTTATTTTTCTCATCGATTTTCAAGTTCTTTTCACTTTGCATGGTTAGAAACACACACACATACACCCACACACCAAACACACACACACACACACAAGCATTTTCGTTAACTATGTATGTATAGATGAATGTAAGGCGCGACTAAGGTTATTTAAGAACTAAAATACATAGTTGTTTTATTTATTATGGACATCTAAGCATTAAATTAACTTAAAATACAACAACATAAGCAGGCTAAGAAGTGCTAAGAATTCTCATACTTGCTTTAAGTGTGAATAGTTTTAGCGTTAACTGTAGCTAAAAGCAGCCAAACAAAATTCACCACACACACACACATAGGCATACATGTACATTTAGATACATTCAACTTATAAACCAATTGTAACGGTTTTTAGGCGTATAAGTGTTGCGAATTGTGTAAAAATGTTTTAGACTCATACATACATACATATGTATTTAATTTATTTAACACTCTAACACACCCACATGCACACACTGGCAGTATATACAAATTACATGAGATGTTTTTTGGGTCATTTTTTTCTAGACTTTTTCTACTTGTACTTTTTAGAGATAACATTAGAACCGAAACAGGTAAAAAAGCGTTAAATGCATTAATTATGTGTAATGAAGATGAACAGAAAAGTTACATACATACATAGAGACAACAAAATAAGAAAGTAATTGAAATACATACATACTTACATACATATAGAGGCAAGAGAAACGGATAGAAAGAGAGGAGAGAACGAAAAGTTGCAAGGTTTTAGTTTACGGTAAACTTAAAGAAATTTTTTATAATGTATTTATACATACCTAAATTTAAATTTTTAATTAATTTTTTAATGTAATACGAACACAGTGCCTAAGTAATATCAAAAACAAAACAAAAAAGAACAAGAAAAAAAAAAAACAAAATACAAAACGAGTAATAAGCAACAACAATGCAAGTAAGTGAACACAAAAATAACTGTCAAGGACATTGTTACTAAAAACATACACATAAAAATAATGATTGATTGATTGATACATAAATGGAACGAAACAAAGCAAAACATTCACAATGCGACAACAAAATTTAGCAACAAATTCAAGCAACTAACTAAGCACATACGATACGATACATTAACGATAACGATAACGATAACAGCCCGATTTGCATAATTGTATAAATGTAACTGACATAATTACACTCCTCCCCCCCCCAAGAAACAAGAGATGCTAACTAAGCTAAATATAAAACAAAAACTAAATAAAAATACCATACTAATAAATATAACAACGTACCCCCTACATACGTCTCTCGATCATACAAATTATTATATAAATATATACATACATATGTGTAGAAATTTGACGATCTTTAATTGAGTGCATAAGTTAATTGATTTGTTGTCCAAATTCGACATATATAGACGATATATATAGAGAACTCTAGGCATTTCACATATGTAGTCTAAATGACATCAATTGCAAGTTGAATATTTGATTTATTATTATTATTATATGAACAACAATTGGTTCACATATTGCATTGGCACCACAATAACAATAACAACAAAAACAACCACAAAAAAGAGAAGCAAAGCAAAGCCAATTGAAAGATGCAGAAGAGAAATCAAGTATATCGATAATTTAATTTCTATAAATTCAAGTTCAAATTTCAATTGTTTATTCGTTTACAAAATAAAAAACAATTACTAAAAATACACGAAATGAATAACAAAAAAATTTCTAATTATGTTTAAAAATTAATGTAGTTTGTAAAAAAAAGTTTTAAGCAAAAAGAAAACCAAAAAAAAAAATACTTTGAATATATATACATAAATTGCAAGTAAATAGAATAAATGTCACTCACTCTTTTTATTTAACCTGCATTGATAATTCATTCAGTGGCACCCGATATTTGGAAATTGTTTTCCTTGCGGTTCTTCACTTTTTGGGGAATTCTCTTTAACTCTTTTTTCGAACCTGTTCTTAACAAAACTTAATATTCTAAAGGAACGATATCCGAATTCGTGTTTAACAAACTTATTCTACTCTTGGATATAACTTTCAAAATTTAGTTGTGTTTAAATATGTTTCAAATTATTTTTCTTCCACTCTTGAGTGCTACGATGTATTTTGCGGCCAATGTCGTAAAACCTGTCGACTTCGGTGGATGGATTCTGCTGGGCATCCATTTAACAGCTTGCTCCTTGGCTACGGGCTTAGTGTACTACTATATGACTGTATAGTACAATTATTCAGTAAATTGTAAGTTGTCTGCTCAAGTCTCGAGCCTTTGACTTAATTCCTTATACTCCCATTTTAGCGCTGGTGGTTCAATGAAAGGAAAAGCGCTGGAGTGAATGTATTTGAAAAAGATGTATATGTTTATTTTGAAAATCGTAAATAAATTAATGAACATTTGAAAGTTAAAAAATAAACATAATATGTGATGTTGTGATGTGAGTGGCGCTCAAGTCCCCAATTGCAGTTATCAAGATGAAACGGACTTGGTGGTTGGCTATGCGAGTTACTAGTATAACTACATATCTATGATGAACCTTATAACATGATGATGACTATTTGGCTAGGCGCCGTCTTGTGGTTGGTGTGGTGGGTGTGCCAGCTGGCGGTTTTGGTATCTGCAAATAGAACCGATAAAGCTTTATATGTATACCAGCGTTAATTTAGACCTCTCGGGCTTACCGAACGTATGGGCTTCGGTGTGAGTGAATTGGCTGGCGGTGGTTCACGTGGTTGTGGTCCATCAGGATGTCCTACGACAGTCACGGCGACCGGTCTTTGCTCCGAGCCGACGCGTTCGATGCTCTCGCTGCGTGAATTGGAGCCGGAACGCTTGAACATGCCGGACAAACGATTACGCAAATCCTTCTTGCTCGACCTCATGTCGCTAGCTACGCTAAGGTCTGAATCAGATCCTTGAATCTACGGATAGAAGGAAGGAGCTTAATTAATTGACTGATTTGTTTATGGACTGCTGTTGGCTTACCGATATTTCACTCTCGGAATTGCGACTGCTTTTCGTCAGACTGCGTAGTTTGCCCATGAGGCTCTTTTTCTTTTTGCGCGGTCCCCGTGGCAAATCACTTTGTGTGGAACCGCCTGACAATCGAGAATCGAGTCGTGAGTCTAGACTGGAGTCCCTCACCAGGCCACCAAGTTCAGAGTCAATGGACTGCATAGATGAGACGCTGCCATCATCCTGGCGCCAAATATTCTGCAAAATCAATCAAATTAGGAATATCCCATTCTTGGTTCTTAGCTTTGGTGCTTACCTGATCCCGTTGAATGGAGTGATCGAGGGAGAGACTCTTGCGTATCAAACTGCCATTGGAAGAGTTGCGTGAGATGCGTCCACCACGCTGAGATCCCGCCGCACTTGCCACAGAGCTGGTGCTGCCATGGTGATCGTTTTCTTGCGATGCGGCGCGACGCAAATTCCCGCGTCGCATGCGGCTACGTTCCTGTTCGTCCTCGGTGAGGCGCTGGAACTTACGCAACTCCTCTGAGGCTTCGGCCAATCGGGCCAGCACACTGGTGATCTGGGAGCTGCTCAACGTTGGCGAGGGACTGCGACTACGTCGCACATTTGCCTGCTCGGGACGCAGCGTATGCTGATCCCCGTAGGACGACGATGCATTGCGTGCTCCGGAGGCGCCGCCAACGATTTTCAGATCAGGTGCAATCTTTACCAGCTCGTCGACGGTCTGCAGAAGTGCGCCTACTTTACGCTCGCCGCCATCCTGCTCCATACGACGCTTGATCAACTCCTTTTCATAGCGTTCGCGCTGTCAGCAAAGGCAAGAGAATTTAATTCAATACGATAAAGGGATCTCGGATGTTGTTACTCACCTCGCGTCGCAGCTTCTCGTTGGAGGTGCGCAGCTTGGCATGCACATCTCGCAATTCCAGAAGATCGCACTGTAGCTCTGCAATCTTCTTACGTCCTTCCTCCATTTCCTCCTCCGTGGAGCGTTTGGTCTGATCCAGTTTACGCTTGGACTCAAGTCGTTCCTTGTCGCGTTCGCGCTCCACTTCGAAGAGCGTTTGGCGCAGATCGCGTGCCAGCGTGGACGTTTCCTGCAGCAGACGTTGCTGATCTTCGCGTTCCTTTTGCCAGGACAGTTCCAGTTTCGTCTTCATGCCGGGCAGCTTGGTGCTGCCAGAACCAATGACACGCTCCTCCTCGAACTCGTTGAGCTTGGATTGCATCTCGGAGATTTTAATTTCGTTAGCGCTGCGCTCGGACACAAGCTCCGTCTTCACCTTGCTGGACTCCAGTCGCGACTCGACTAACTGATCCTCCAGGTGACCAATCTGCATTGATAAAAGCTGGGTAAGTCTCTAAACACTTTAGTGGGTGAAGCTGCCTCATTTACCTGTTGCTCCAGATAAGCAATCTTGCTTTTGTCATCGTCATCGCTGCTGTGCATTGAACTGCGACTCTGGCGTCCTGTATTATTAGCTTTTAGATCACCGATCTTCTTCTGCGCCACCTCAAGCATCTGCTTGAAGGCATCTCGATCTTTTTTGAAGCGTTCACATTGACGCTGGAAAGCAGTTATAACTTTAGTAAGTTTCTTAGGGTTAATTCGTAAATTGAACTCACCTGCATAGAAGTCAGCTCCCCACTCAAGTTCTTCACTTGCTGCTCATAGCGTAGTCGGGTCGAAGCCACCTCAGACTTGAGCTGCAGCTCGGATGCTTGTAATCTGCAAGAAAAAAGGTCCATCAACTTCTTTCTGCATTCCCTATGCATTCTCTACTCACTGCGTCTTCAGTTCCTTGATCTCGGCCTCTCGCCTAGCGCCGTGTCCATTGAGCGAGGATTGCGCCTGCTCGATGCGATTAAAGTCGCTCAGTTTGCTGTTCAGATCATCGTTATCCTTGCGCAGCTGAAATACTAGATCAATATTCATCTCGTTCTCCCGACGCAAACGCTCATACTCGTGCTCCTTCTCGGCGAGCTTGTTCTTGAGCATGGAACGTTCATGTTCGCTGCTATTGTTGTTGCCCGCCTTCAAGGCTTTGAGCTCAAGTTCATGGATCTTTTTCTGCGACTCGTTCAGCTTGCGAGCCATGTCGGTGCGCTCAATGCGTATGGTGTCCATCTCGGACAATTTGTACATTGCCGAGTTTAGTTCTGACTGCAGGCTCTGCTTCTCTGTGGTTAACTGGGCCCGCATTAGAATTGTTTCCTCTGACAGTTTCTCCCAGTGATTATTTAGATCCTCGTAGCGTTTCTGCTCACCACTCAACGTTGTCTGCGTCTCTTCTAGCTGCTTTTTGAGCTCCTGCACCTGTTTGCTGTCCGATTTGCTGGACTTGGCCTTCAGTTCCTTGATGTCCTTCTCCAGGGATGTCTTTGTTTTCTCTGCTGCCTTCTTGGCACTTAGCAGTTCACTGTCTAGCTGTGTGATCTTCGATTCAAGCTTCTCTCGTTCCTTGGCCTGCTTCTCAGAGTCCTTCTCCAGGCTGGATACCTTCTCCTTCTCACGCTTGTGCTGCGATTCTAGGGAGGATTTGCTAGTCTCACTCTGCTTCAGTTGTGCTTCCTGCTTCTTTAGTTTTTCCTCATGATCCTTGAGCCTGGCCATAAGTTTCTTAACCTCATCGTCGCTACCCTTAAGCTTCTGTTCCAGTTCCTTGGTCTTGCTACTGCTGCCATTAAGCTGCTTCAAGCGTTGCACGTCTCCCTCGGCCAACGCCAGTTTCTGCTTGCACTTTTGCAGCTCCTCCTCCAGCGATTCCTTGTTCGTCTGCAGGGTTTTTAGCTGATTGGCGCCACAACTACCGACCAGCACACGCATCTCACTGATCTCATCCTCAAGCTCTTCTACCCACTTCTTTAGATGACTCTTTGGCGTCAGATCGTTAACTCGCTTTGGCGTTCGCGTAGGCAATTTGCCATCTGCCTCCAGCTGCATGCGCTTGACCCGCGCCGTCAGTTCGTCGCGTTCCCTTTGCGCCAGTGCCAGAGCATCCTTGAGCTTGGGCAGCTCCGCTTCGACATTCTTCTCCACCGAACTGGACTTACGGAGCGTCTGCATCTGTAGACGCTTGTTCTCCTTGGTCAGCTTGTCGTTCTCGGTCTCCAGCGATGTTAGTTTGCTTAACTGAGCACGCATCGTTTCCGCACTTTGCTCCTTTTCCTGCAGGTTTTTGCGGAGCACAGCCAACTCCTCATTCAAGCTCTTGAGCTTCTTCTCCGCCGCACTTGAGGAGGAACCACCAAGGCTGAGTAGCGATCCTTTGCTGCCATTGTCCTGTCGCAGCTTCGACTGCAATTCACGCACATACTTCTTTGACTCCGCATTCTCCTTCTCAAGATCCTCGACTTTTAGGCGCAATATCGAAGCCTCCTGTTCGTTGAGCTCGAGCAGAATGCGCAGCTCGGCAGGATCGTCCTCATCTGAGATTCCCTCATCGCGATCGGCGTGCACCTCGGGTGCCAAACGATGTGCATGGGGCGCAGGACTTAAGCGGCGAGCTACAGTTGAAAAAGAGAAATGTGTTATTTATATTTTTATAGTAGGTTTTAATTAATAGCATGCTGATGCTGGTTAGATACTTTTCTTGGTTAGTCGCAATTAAAAGTCGCGGGTTAGTCACAGTTTATGAGCAGCCGTAAAAAAATGGCAAAGATTATCGGCTGATTAAGCGCATGAGAATTTTATGTTAGTTTAACATATTAAATCGATTTAAATGGACAGAGGATTACAAAGTAAGTCTCAGTTTCCCATTTAAAGAATACTTTTTATTAGATTAGTAAATCTTGCAAAAAATGCTGTGTCAGTATGGAATATAGAATCTTTCTAAAGTGATTGAGTAAAAACAAAATTTTGGATCGTACTTCTTGAGCGCGTTGCCATTTTTTTCAACTGCATCATCAAAGACTCATTTTCATCCTCGAAACGAGTCACCTTTTTCCTCATAAGTTCAGCCTGAAATGTAAAATACGCATTTGATTTTCATGTTGATTATTGATTATCGATTGATTGAATGATTATTTGGTAATTCCATTTTAAAGAGTTCGTATTCGAGGATAAAAAGTTTGCCCTGGCATGTGCTAAACCAATCTCTAAAGCCGACACCGATGATCGCTAGCTACTTGGGATTAGCTTTCAATGAACACAATAATAAATATATGTATTTACACAGAGACGAGAATTTTTTAAGTAATATTAAACAGAGTGAAACAACAACCAACGAATTGAACTAAGCTATACAATTAGAAACAGTTCACAGCCAGCAAGGATCACAACAGCAGAGAGATCTTGTAGAACAGCAACAATTAATGATCCTATCGTGTCTTAATTTCTATAGATTCCTAACGTCGTTTCATCGCTTAGTTCTTTTAGAAGCAGTCCTAGAACATCCTATAGCAACAAACTCGGTCCCTTTATTCGCCTACCCCAATAAATGTCTAATCCAGATTGCAATCATTCCTAATGCAGGATAACATCATAATATTGATAGGTCCTCTTACGAACAGTTCTAAAAGACCCCAAAATAGAAAATCCGCTTGCTAAGTTGTATTGCAATTTGCAAGCATTAGGAACCATCCCAAAAGACCCTGCAACCATTCCTAAAGCAGGATCACATCACGTAAATATGTTAGGAACGGCCGTATCTTTATCCAATCTCCTTTTTGAGCCTTGCTGGCGTGAAAGTCGTTTGTGGTACTTTAGATACCTGCACTAGCCCCAGCGAGCAAAACGTGAGAAATAGCACTGGGAAAGAGCAAAGAGTTGGCATGTTGAGCAGCTCTGGTTGAAGTCGTAGGTGTAAAAAGCGACATAAATGGTGAAGATTCGCGTTCAACGGAAACACGTCGAGTGTTGAGTTCTAAATGGGTTTGTGTCGCAATTTCGCTGCAGTCAACCGCAAGAGTTTGTGTGCCTAATTCTATTGTTGCAGGCAAGATCGGTGTATTGGAAGAGGCATCAGCTTGGGCGATGACCACCGTCTGCGTGGCACGTGGAAACGCCATAGGAATGGCAAGCATGTCACCTGTTTGAGTACCGCGATTGAGCTGAGAACGCTGTCGAGAAGCTTTAGACCTGAGCCGTTTAAGCTTCAAGTTTCAGTGATTAATCAGTATTCGAGACGGGTTTGCTTAAAAGCGTCGATGTCTTACCTCTTCTTCGGCAAATTTTAGTTGGTCCTTGAGGTCAGTCTCACGTTCAATGGAGTCCTGTAGCTCGCGCTGTAAGTGCTGTGGATCTTCCTGGGATCCACCACGAGTTAGGGACTCTCGCGTTATTTTGGCATCCGCAGACGTTGACTTGCCGAGGACTCCCAACATAGGTGCCTTCTTCTTGCCGGGATTACGAAGCTCCTCAGCTTCCGTCTGCATATGAGAATAATTTTTGTTATGCTGTTGCGATTAGTATCACTATACTAGACTCACCTGTAACTTACGTGTGAGCTCGCTAGAGAATCGTAACTCCTCCTCGAGCTTTTTCACTTTTGCCGTCAACTCGGCATTGAAGGTGCTTTGTCTTTCCTGCTCAAGTGTCTCGATCTTCCGTTCACTCTTCTTCAGCTTAAAACTAAGGATGCGACAGTTTTTGGTCGCCTTCTCTAGATCCTTTTGCAAATTGGTTTTGGCTTTGACCTCCTCGTCGCGGAACGTATCTTGGACCTCATCCATTTCCGCTTGCAAATTAATTATCTCTTTTTTAGCCGATTGATTCTCCTCCATGAGCTCCTCACAAATCTGCTCAGCCGCCTGCAGCTTGCGCTTCAACTCCGACTGACTTTCCTTGTGCTCGAGCTCCTTCATGCGCTGGTTTAGCTTGCGCTTATCCTCCGACACACGATCAAGCTGCTCCTTCATGTCGTTCAACTTCTGTTGCAGTATCAATGCTTCCGAAGCTGCAGTTCGATTAGAAGCTGTATCCATTGAGGCCAATCTTCGAAGTAGTATGTCGCTCTTTTCGCGCTCCGCTCGCTCGGCACGGGTCTTCATCGCCTCCAGTTCGATGCGTAGCGTAGCCATTTGATCCTTGAGCGTTGCAGCTGCAGTGGCTCCTATGCTCGGAGACGTTGCAGCCGGTAGGGTTTGTCTTTTAAGCTCCTTGCTGCTGTTGATGCTGCTACTGCTGCTGTTGTGGTTGCTGTTGCTGTTATTGATTTCGGTCTCCTTTCGTCGTGTGCTGCTCGAACTGGAGCTGGAGGAAGAGGCTGTGACTTTGGTTTCACTGAGCGTTGGCAAAGGGTTTGAGACAGCAGGCTTGGGCGTGACGGAGGCAGCAGCGGTTGAGCTGGTAGTACTGACTGAAGAGGCTGCGGTTGTGCTCGCAACCTTCTTCGGCGGTAACGAGGCACGTTTGAGTTCCGTCTGCTGGTTGAGTGAAGTGCCAGACTTACTGCGCTCCGGTCGATCTGGCGGTGGCGGTGGTTCGGTATCCCTGGGAAGTGATAGGATTAAATTGAATTAGATAGGCTTTCCTCGAGTGCCAGATGTCAACTTACTCATCGCGACGTGGCACAGAGCGTTCCCGGCTGTTTTCCCTGGAGTTAAGACTGCGCTGCTTCTTCAGAAGATTCATTTTACGCACACGCTCGGCAAGACTGTCGGTCGATAGGATGACTAGCTCATCTGGAATACTTGAAGTTTTACTAGGGGAGGAAGTGACACGGCCTTGCGTTAGCGTTTGCTCCACCTAATAAAACACAATATATTGAAACGGATTAGGGCACAGATTTTAAAGAGATTTTAGATTAGGAAGCTTACCTCGTTGATGTCCAAAGCGGTGGTGTGACGACGCGGCGGCACCGGCAGCTTCAAGGTGACAGCCACATTGTGATCGTCCACGGGTCGTGACCCCAATGCCACAGAGCTTGGACGCTTTGCCACCAACGATGATGACGAAGCGGAATTCTCGACAGCCTCATCGATATCGGGTGTGGAAGCCCACGACTGCGGACGTTTCTTGAGCTCTACATTGAAGTGGACAACTGAGTTGAGTAAAAAGCAGCATCAAAAGTGCCAAGAGTGCAAATACAAGCAGTTGCAGTCACAGTGACAATCACGGACGGTTCACACAGTCACAGTTACAGTTCACACAGTTTATGTTGGTTTTGGTTGGGGTCCACAATGACCACAATTGAAGTTAGCCAATCAAAAAAGAGAGCGCAGCGCATAATACGATGGTAGTAGTTAACATTTAACGTTATGCAGATTAGTGTTGAGTGTGAGATAGAGAGACAGTGTACGAAAGAGACAGATAGACAGAGAGTTATGTAGATGATACGAGCACACGTTACAGTAAATTTGTGCAAGAGTTCAAGATTTTAGTTCAGTTCATGAACGTTACAGTGATCAAAATAACAACCAGGACCCGTCTTAACAGCTCGCTGTTAAAGCCCGACTTAACACGCCAACTGCTTTATGAATTGAAGCAAGCAGTGCAGTCGGAAAGCAGTGTTTTCTAAAGGAGCGTGTTGCCAACTACTTTTTTTTAATGGTGCAACGTAATTTTAAATTTGAATTTATGAAATACTTGAACAGCTGTTTGAGAAAATGGGTCAAAGTTTTACAAAGTTAATGCAATAATAATAATAAAAATAATTAATATAAATACGATAGATGTATCGTTCTTATTATAATAATAATTATTATCCTAAGATGTGAGTTCAGCTACAGTATCTAATGTCTGAATATGAATAAGCCATCTATTGAGCTACTATGATTTTTACTCTCATTCAGATTGCAGTACAATTAAAAATTGCTTAGAACTTAACAATAACTTAAAAAATTCATTTTAAGTCGATTTAGTATGAAACAAAGTAATTTTTAAACAGAGTTACAAAGTCATAGAACAGAAATTAGACAAAGAACATTAAGTTTTAGAAAGAACGTGAAACTAATGATACTTCTTAAGATAGGTTCAAATAAACATTAGTTTATAAATCAGAAATACTAAAATCTTTCTTCTAGTAAAGTAACTTGTAGCAATGTTTGTAAAGTAAGAATCATACCTATATCATTACTGTTGTTGCCGTTGGCGCTCGTGAGGTTTTGTGTCGATGTCCAAGTGCGAGAAGATGGCCTAATAACAAAAGTTTAGTTTAGTCCTTAGGCATTGTCAAGGCTTTAGAAGTTTCTGCTTACCTTGAGCTTTGGGCATCGGAGAGATTCGGCGAGGAGGCGGCCACCTCGTCGCCCCCTCGACGAGCGCCATGTTCTTTGTAATCACGAAAACATCGCTTACATCTGGTGGGATAACGTGTCTGGGGATGAAAGCCGAGCGGGCAGAGCTGATCGCCTTTCAGCGATGGGTACAGATGATGCATCTGTATCTATATAAATTGTCAGCTTTTCTTTTTCTGTAAGAACACAACAACAAAACACCTCAGTGAATTGAATACACATTTTACACAATTTAGCTATTTTTGTTAATGGGATTGATCGATAGATCCGATGTTACTTCCACTAGGCAATGCACCTTCAACTTGCAGGGTATTCAACTATATTTAAACAACGAAGTGGAATTTTTGGCATTGATCCAAGTAAGCAGAAGAATGTTGTACATAAAATGTAGAACATTTTGTGGCAAAGAGATCTTTCGGTCTCAATTTTATTTGCTATTCCGTAATGCTGTAAACCAATCAAGCATTCAACAATCTTTGTCTTGTTCTTATGATAGATGCGTGTGGAAGCAGTTCTTAAGTAACTCAATTTCATTGGGCGAATATAAATACATTTTAATTTTTATCATTACTTTCAAGTCTGTGTACCATTAATTTGCACTTTGCTAGACGCTTTGATTACTTTCAATAATTTATAAGCAATTTCTAAAGTAAACACATTCGAAAATATTTAAAGTTAATTTTTAAATCAAATTGTAAGGTGAAAATCTGAAGAGTCTGAAATTACCTGTCTATAATTTGCCATTAAATTAAAATTTACGAGCTAACACTTTAAAAGAAAAAACACTGAAAGGCGTCCTGATTCAAGAGGAAAGAGTCAGTAGGAGTATGTGAGTGTTCAGGCAAACATAAGTTTATTTGTAAATATAAACAATAACAATTGTTTACACTTCTTTTGTATACAATTCTAGAGAGAGAGAGAGAGAGAAAGAGAGTGAAGGCAGCGTTTGCTCTCTTCACAGGTGGGCAGCACGCGCAGTCGAAAAGCTTTGCTTTGCGCATGTTTTCCCGTTAGTCGATTGAGTGCAAATTGTAATGCACTCAAAAGAGCGAAGTTCTTGTTCACGGTTCGCGAAGAGAGCAAGCCCTGGGGATCGGTGTCGAGTTAGTCTTGTTCTCTTTGTAGGAAAGGGGCACAACATTGCAAATGGCCCAAGCACGTTAAAAATAATTATCAACGTTTTTAGACTGTCGCATTTTGTTTTTTTTTTTTATTTTTGAAGTGAATTTAGTTTGTCGCAAATATAGAAAATTCTTCGACTTACACAAAATGATGATGCTGCATTTAGATGAATTTGAAGCTGGGCAATTAGGAATGGGGCCACGGCACAGCTGCTGCATCTACTGCTGCACTGCTGCTGCAAGTTAAGCGATAAATTTACCGCATTTATCGCAATCGCAGTGCGATTAATTGCGTAACCGCAAATAAACTCTTCTATTGGTTCCCTTTGAATCACACACGCACACACACTCACATACACAGATATCCAATCAATGTTAGATTCATATGAATTTCACCTTTAATTCCATTCACTTTGAATTTTAATAGTTTGCACCTATTTAAATTGTGTTTTTCATTTTGTGAAATTTTCTATTCACGTTTTGTCGATTTTTGGAATTTATTCACTTTATTCAATTTTACGGCTGAAAAATTAGCTGTGTTTTAAAAATAGAACACAATTTTCTTGAATGGCAGCGCACTTTTCATATATTTTCCACATGAAATGCAATTTTTCGACTTATCTTCAGTTTTTTTTGTCCCGCACAGATTACAAAATATATATTTGTGTTTACTTTTCCAAATTACAAAACAGACAAAAAATCGATTGAATTATTCTTCCAATTGGATTTTTCACTTGACGCACATACGCACACATAGACATGCAAATACATATATAATTTGGGATTTCTTTTGATATAACAACGATCGTCGCTCGAGCACTCGAAATATACTTATACAAATCGCTACATCTCTTTCGCACCAATTGCACAGGCAAGCAAATTTCTTTTTATCTTTGCGTTTCGTGAACGCTGTGAACGTTTTGAAAATCGACGAGAAACTAAATTTAAATATTTTGAAAAAGCTCAAACTAGCCAGCCGCAGATTGAGGACTGCAAGTGGCTGATTTACGCTCTTTCTCCCTTTGCTCTCTTGCTCTCTCTTTTTTTTTAACGTCCGGAAAAGATGCGAAAATCATTCATACCCTGGAATGCAAAAAAAGCCTTTACGCTTGGCTCATCTCCCGAACTCGTAGAAAGAGATACACTAAGGTTTAAAGCCAAGATTACATGCGATCCACAACATCCACATTTTGGTAATTAAAATGCCAGCTCAGTTCATTATATGGAATTTATTAAGAAATCATAATGTCGACAGGATACAACATGGATTACAAAATGTGTGCGTGTGTATGTGTGTGAATGTGTATTAGATTTAGATGAATGAATGTTTAGACATTATTCAGTATGTATAAATTACTTATGAGATTATTAGTTGCTCTATGAATGCTCTAATGCAGAGTAACCATAAGTATGTATTGTATTGTATGTGTGCGCTAAGTGGGAGTGGTGTGTATGTATGTATGTATTAATGGGGTGTATGCTGTTTTTGTTTGTTTGTTTGTTGTTAATAAGACGAAAGCTTCGAAAGCGATTACAAATTAACGATGATTGAGTGACGATGACGATAACCGCTATGGTAGTGCAACTCTGATAATTGTTTATCATGTCGCGCTTTCAGCCGCAATCGGCATCGTGACATCCTGGTCTTCCTCGTGTTGTTGTTCGTTTGGCGTCGTCGCTGCAACGGCAGCTTTCCTGCTCTCACTCTCTGGCGTGCTTTGAGCAGCAGGTCCATTATTATTCTCATTGGCGTGTGCATTATTTTCCACAGTTTCCACAACAACGTCTCCGGCAACTGTGACTGTGGCAGTGTTAACTGAACTACTATTATTGCTGTCAACTGGCGGATCTGGGCTGCTGTACATCTGTATGACTGAATTGTTGTTCATGTTCTCCACCGAGGCACCCGATATAGACAGCTCATCGGCCGACAAATCGTCCGCCATCCCAGCCTGGCTGTCCGTTTGCACCGCCTTCTCCTCCGACAGATGATCGCCTTCGCGAATTGGCCGCTGCGCTGAGCCATAATGTTTTGAGATATCGAGCAGTTCACGCAATGTTTCATTCTCCATGCGCAGCTGTGAGATTGTCTGCAGTTCCCGCTGCACATTCTCATCGTCTGCCGTCGCCGCCCGATGCATGACGGCAGCCATTTCGTTGATTTTGTCACGCTGATCACGTATCACTTGCCACAGGCGTTCGTTGTACAGCTCTTTGAAATTGAATTTGCTGTCCAGCACCTTGGTGACTGTGTGCTCGCGATACTTTTGCATCATCAGCTCCATGGCGCGCTCGTAATCCTCAATGCAGATCTTAAGTTCGCGATTCTCTTTCAGTATCTCGGAGCTGTTCACATTCTGCTGTTGTATGCGGTTCACCATGTCCACATTCGTTTTGTTGTTCGAGATGCGATTGAGACTCTCGATGTCGTCCTGGTATTGTCGCAAACTCTCCACCAGACGATTGTTGGTCTCCGCCTCTTCGAGCAGCGCTGTTCCCAGTGCATCCAAGTCTTTGACGCGACTAGCCATGCGCTGCGCATCCATGATCATCTGTCCCACTGATAGGTTCGACATGTTTGCCAATTTTTGTTTTCCCAGCTCCGTTGTTTTTTTTTGTTTGCAATCTGCAACAAAGAATTTAGCTTTAGTTTCAATTGGCGTTGCTTTTTTGTCGCTGTGAGTTCACAATCGAGTTTGGTGTAATTACGTTGTAGTTGGGCTTAATGTTGTGGTTTCTTCTTGCTCTTTTCGACGCTCATTTAAATTTTACGAAACAATAAAACCACCAAAAATGAATTACTATTAGAAATTTTGGTACGACCCAATTATTAGGTGGTTTGACAGCTGACTAGATGGGACTATCGATGCATCGATGTGTTTATAAATTTTCAAAACATCGATTTTCGACATATATCGATGGTTTTTGGAAAAATAATAATAATTATTCTTTAAAGATAATTAATTCAGGATTTATATTTTTGGGAGCTTTAAAAATGACACCTTTTTCTCTTAATACCTGTATCCCGGTGAGGCAAGAAGTAATTTCAAAAATATACTACAACAGAAAAATCCAGATATTTGTCAACTGGTTACACTTCCATGGAAATGGCAGTTTCCAATCCGTGTGTGAGAAAAGGCGCGCCATTTTATAAAGCTTGTTTTGTATTTTTCGAAAAATCTAAACGCGCGGTTTTTTTTTTTTGCGTTTTTGGATATACCCCTGTCACAGTTTGAATTTGCGGTTATAATAAATCTACTTTTGAAAAATAAATCAAAAAACAAGTAACGGCATTTTTCCAAAAGCAAAATTTGGTAAGTGGCTGCAATTTGAAGCTCGAAAAATACCATAAATATCACTTCTGGTACTTTTTCAATAAGTATGGTATCACAATGCTGTTATAATGGAAGTGAGAAACATCGATGATACTATCGATGCATCACCGTTATTGCATTTTGAAAACAACCAAATTTATGCAGGACATTTTATTGAAAAAGACAAAAAAAAAAACTTGATATTCATTAAAATTTGCTGAAATATGCCAAAATACAGAATTATTTTTGGATAAATCCAGAACAAGGCGCGTTCATTAAACAGCTCGCTAAATCCGTTGTTCCTATAAAAATATATTTCAATTGTAGTTCAGAACTAGCCACAGACTATGCCAATGTTGCCAGATGCTCTTAGTCAAGAAAAACTATCGGTCATCGATCGCTTGGATTTGAATATCGCACATCAACTAAATTGTTGTTTAACAAATAGCAGTAACAGGCGTTGTTATTTAGTACAAGGCAGAGCTACGATCAAAGGGTGCGGCTTTTCAAAAGATTTGTCTAACAGCGAAATTAGATTTATGTTTGATGCGGACGATGCAAGAAATAACAGAAGTTCAAATAGATTGCGATCTAAATGGTCTTCTTGGAAGAGTTCAAAGCGCTCACAGTTTGTTCTTCGACACTTAATTGCTTCCGCTGGAACAACAACAATTTGTCGGAAAGTTAGCAAAAAATTTATTGTCATTACAAAACTAAGAAGCTAATCAGTACAGAATTGCGACTTGAGTCGACAGATGGAAGACTAAACTACGAGTATAATTACGAGTCGTATTTGTTATTACTAAAAACTATAGTTAAAAAGAAATGCACATGAGAGGGCTAATGTTATCCTCTCTATATAGTATAAGTAGGTAATACATATAAGCTAATTAAGTACTTAGGTGCTATGTTGCAATTTGTATACATAAGTACAAACTCGTGTCATTTTTTCGCGCAAAAGTTTAAAGGTTTAAAATCAGAGGTAGAAATTCGAATTCGAATCAGGAAGCTACTCGAAACCTTTGTAGCCCAAATAAGGCCACTACCGGAGGTAGAGGAGTGTAGAGCATACATCGTTTATAATATATATAGGCTAAAGATCACTAAAAGACTGCTAGACGCCAACGCTGTTCAAGCTACCAGACGAGAGATTCTCCGAGCGACTCGACAGACGTGTTCGCTTCATTATGACACGACCCGGCTTGTTGCCCGACGACTGCAAACGCGGGCTGTCTGCCGAATTGTCTGTCGGCTGATTAAGATGATTATTGTTGCCACCGGAGGCTGCTGCACGTTCCAGCGTGCGCTGTGAGCGTCGCAAAGAGTTGGACGACATGCGTCCAAGTCCATTGAAGCCCATTGTCTCCGTGGGTCGCTGAAAATAGCCCATGTCCTGGCCCAGATCCTGTGCATCCTTCTCATCAAGCGTTTGCTGCTGTTGTTGCTGCTGCTGTGCCAGCGGATTGAGTGTGATGTGAATGTGACGATTGCGCGGTTTATTCGGCGAACAAGCGCTCAACGGCACAAAATCCTCTCGCAGCTCGGCGAGACGCGGCTTATGCTGCTGCTGCTGATTGTTGCGTGAGCTACGTCGCCGACAGAGACACAAACATGCGAAGAGCAACAGCAGCAGCAGCGCAGCTCCGCCACCAATTGTGCCTGTTAACAATGGATTCATGCGGAACGTGTCATTGTGACTGGGCGTCGTCGTGTCCAGGCTGTTGTGCAGCGTTGGTTGAGCAGTCGTTGTTGTGCGTGGTCGTTGAGTGCGTCCCTGCTTCAAGGCACTAAACTCGGAAGCAGCTACAGCACTAAACGATTGCAGCTTGAATTCATAAATGGTGCCGGGTTCCAAGGCGCCAATCTGAAAGCTGCGCGATGCGGCACCATCGATGGTGGCCTTTAAGTATTCGCCGGCCGACGACGAGGGACGATAGTAGGCATAGTAACCGGATATTAGCTGCTCATCGGCCGAGCTATCCAAGCGCCAGTGCAGCACCACTGCGGTTTGTGAGTACTCCACAATCTCCAGAAGATCGGGCACTGGCAACGGGGCCAAGGCAGCGCCACGCTGCAGAAAGAACTTGCTTGACGTATTGCTCTCCTTGTTATCGTTGTTGGAGTAGACGGCCATGATGCGAAAGCGATAGCTACGATCTGCTTTTAGTCCCACTACGGATGACGTAAAGTTCTTGCCACCTTGACGATCCTTGCCATAGGTAATGTTGTCGTTGGTCGTGTGCCAGCTCTTGCGCTTGTTGCCGCTGCCATTGTTCTCGGGCAGCATGCGATACTGCACCTTGAAGAATTGTATGGGCAATCCTCCGTTGCGCTGCACCTGCCAACGCAGCATCACCGATTCATCGGAAAGTCGCGTCACATTTGGCGCCGAGGGCGGCACCATTTCTTGCTTCTGCTTGCGTCCATGTCCATGGCCATGACGATTGCCGCCCTGCTGTTGCTGATGTTGTGTCTGCTGTTGCTCGCTACCCGACGCTATCTGTTTGGGATTCACCTGGAGCAGCGTGCCAGCGCTGTGCTCGCCCAGAGCGTTGCGTGCAAAGCACTGAACATAGCCCGCGTGACGCTTCTCTACGCTGTGGATTAGCAACGTGCCATTTGGCTGCAGTTCTGCCTCCACATCATTGGCGCTGCTCTCGCCATTGAGGAGCCAATAGATCTGTGGCTTGGGCATGCCACTGGCCACACATTCCAGTTGCATGCGTTCACCCTCGTTGGTCAGATTGGCGCTCGGCGGCAGCACAATGAGTGGCGCCTGCTGCACTTCCAGCTGCATGCTATGCTCCACAGCCGGGCGCTGGCCATTGTCTAGAAAACAAATGTAGCTGCCTGCATCTTGTGGCTGCAGGTGACGGATTTGTAAACCAAGCGCCAGCGTTTGTGTGCGATTATTGTGCAGCGCACTTGGTGCATCAGGTCTACTCCAGACAGCTTTAGGTGGCGGATTACTGATGCCGGCACACAGCAAGATCAGCGTTTCGCCAGCACGTGCTATCAGCTTGCTGTGCTGTCTTTGTCCCGCCAACAAATGCGGCGCCGACGGAGGCAAAGCATCGCGCCTCGTAACCTGTAATTCCAGGCGACCCGGCAACGTAACGCGCACTCCAGACGCCGTGTTGGTGGCCACACAGCTGTAGCTGCCGCTGTTGGCCGTGGAGACGTCGGCTATCAACAGCGTTCCATTGGTCCCCTCCGTTTGTATCTGCAGTCCGTTGTGATAGAAACTCCAGCTGGGCGGCGGATTGGACACCACTTGACCGCAATGCCAGATCAGCGTATTGCCCGCGGGCAGTTGCCATTGCGCTGCATTGCTGGTGGCATTGCTAATGCTGGCCAGTTCCAAGCGTGCAGCAGTCGAGGTGACAGCCACAGGACCAAACCAGGCGATACAGCGATATTCACCAAGGGTTTCAGCTCGCACTTGGAGACGCAGCCTGGAGATGTCGTTGTCGTGGCTAATGGTGTTATTGTAATGCGACTTTGTCTTGAGGTATTTCACTCGACGCGTGTGTGAAGTGGAGGACGAGGAGATGGAGTTGGGAGCTGGCGCTGGAGACGAAGCTCCATTCGAAACGGTCCGGCGGCAAACTGGTCTCGCATACCAAGACAACCTCGTCGCCCAACGGCGCCACAGTGGATTCGGGTGCGCGCACAATGCTCACGCCTGGCGAAGAGGACGAAGAGGAGGCGGCGGCCTGCAAAACCGGAATTGCTGCAAGCAACGACGTCAGCAGCAGCAGCGGCAGCGACGTCGACAGCAAGCGTCTCATTTGGGGGCTGCAATAATTTTGTGATATATTCAATATACACAATGCCACAGCTTTGCCGAATGTTAAATATATAAAATATGTGTACGCATTTTGCTTACCTGATTCTTCGCATGCGTTTTCTATACTAGGTTTTTAATTATTTTTGTTTTTTTTTTTTTTTGTCTTTCTCTCGCGCGTTTGCGTTTGCGCAGTTCCACAGTATATTTAAATTGTTATTGCTTTATCGCTGATTGCGCGCTCATTATCAGCGTGTTTGCCATTTAACGTTTACAACTGATGCGCACTTAACGAGCAACATTTACGAAAAACAAATAAACAACAGCATTTTATATTAATTCAACAGCGATATTCGGATGCTGTGAGTTGCGACTGCGACGCCAGTTCAAGTGTTCAACTGGTTCGTTCACTTGTCCACCAGCCATCTGGTTCACTAACTACTAGTTCGCGCTGCTTGCATTTCATTTGTAGTATAGCAGCGTTGCATGTGTGTGTGCACCCAGCTGAAACTCAGCAAGTGATTTTGACGCTTACCTTAAAGGAAACATTATCCCTAGAAAAAAGGATCTCTAATATGCAAATATTTATTTTCTATTTATTGTAAATAATTTATTTAGTTGAACTATTTTGAGTTACTTGTCAACCAATAAAAGAAATGAAAACCAGCATTTGCACTTTGTTGTAATTCAACAAGTGCATTTGGCGCTTACGCTAAATTAATATTACTTTGGAAGAAAGTATATATAATATGTATTTTAAGGACTATAAATATAAAACTAAATCATGGCTATTAAATGTAACTGCCATTAGCATTAATTATTTTATACTTTTCTTTGACAATGAGCAATTTAATAAATTTAGACCCCTATATCTGCAATTAATCAAATTTAGATGTGAATCAATAAAACAAAATGGTTTCCAATTTTTTATACAATCTAATTTATTAATCGTACTTAGAACTAACATTAGTTAAAATGCTATTTAAGTTTGATGCACTAAGCTGGCGGCTTTTGCACTTTAGCCAGCTCTGCTTTGAACTTAACAATAGTTTCGCGGGCCAATTTCAGTTTATCTTTCAGCGTAACAATCTCGCCTTTAACCTTTTGCTTAACATTTACAATGTTATCCAATGTTTTACTCTTCTTTTCCTCAACTGAAATTATAAAATGTATAAGAACTCATTTTTATTAGGTAAATACTTTATGCATATGACTTACAATCCGTATCGTGGTTAAGCAATCCATTGGCACTCTGTTCCGACAGCATCAAATAATGTTGCATTATCTGTGTAGGCTCTTGAAAAACGATTTCCTCGTATGACTCTGAAACCAGGCCTTTTTTCGTATCCATGGTGGTGGAGGAAGATGTCAGTTCACCGTCCACAACAGGTGATTGAAAGAGCTTCAAAATGTGATAGCATGTAACAGGCCTCTCTGACTGGTCGTTGAAGTAAATCTTGATGACCACTTCGAATTCACCCCAGCCAGTCTCAGTGATTTCATAGGGCGGCTTAACCACAATGCGATTCGGGTTTGCATAGCTCTCGTGCAGTTTAAAGTGTACCTTCTTTACATATATGGACATATCCTCATTATAGTACGGCTTTAGATACACTTTCCATTGATGTGTATGTCCGTCTTCCTCCCGCTTTTTGCCGAAAGAGCGCGCAATGTTGCCGTACACAATGGGCTTCACAATGGTCACGCCTTTGAGACGACCACCCGCTTCAGCGTTAAATTCAGTCATAATTGTTTATTTTGCAATGAAATATTGTATTATTATTTGTTTCTTTGAATAATTTTTGTTTGTTTAGCGTTTGTTTTGATTCACGATGTCCACAGGCAGCAGGGATGTTGATATGATATTGATATATCGGCATCTCATTCGCCGCGATATTTTCGTATAGGGATGTATTTTCGATATATAATAGATTATTCGATAATACGAGCTGTACTTTTATATATCGACGATATATCGACTTTTATGTTGTCATCCCTGGTTGATAATTTCCTAGACGCCTCCGCGTCAATAAAAAAATCTGGCGCAAAAGAGAAAAAATTAGTAAATAATTGCTAAACAGCAGTGAAAAGTGTTTAAATATATTGATAAACACAGTTGTTGACAGAACAACATGATGGCGCGCCGCGGTGGAAAGCGCATTCGTATGGATGATCCACCTCCGGCCCCAGAATATGAAGAATTGCATAGGTAAGAAGAAGACCAATTAGAAATTATTTACATTTACTAAACTTCAAATTTTTATGAAAGCGATGCATTAAATGAAAGCGCTTCGGATGCTGACAGTCCAACAAAGCGCATGACTAGGCTGCGTGCTCGAGGAGGAGTACGTGATAAGCCGCCCATCATCGATGACGATGAGGATGAATTCTTTGCGCCCGTTTCACGTAAACGCAAGACGCCCCAGACTCGTAAGCCGCCAGCAGAACGCAAGGAACGCATTGAGCGGCCGCGCAAGGAGCCTGTGGAGAAGGCGCATCACGAGCGCATTGACAATGAGCGTGAAATCACCACAGACGAAAATAGTTTATACTACATAGTGCGGCACTCCAAGAATCCCATTGCGGTAAGTCAAGTCTTTCTCCCTATGTCAGATTTAATTAAAAATTTAATATGTAGAGCATTGTGGACCAATGGATTGAGCAGTACAAAGCGAATCGGGAGACGGCGCTGGTCGCCTTGATGCAGTTCTTTATCAATGCCAGCGGCTGCAAAGGCAAAATCTCCGAGGATATACAATATCCTGTGGATCACACGGCTATCATTCGTCGCATGACAGAGGAGTTTGATGAGGTAACCACTAATAATCTTAAAAACAAATGAAACTCACTAGCTAAAGCGATGTATTTGTACAGGAAAGCGGCGAGTATCCTTTGATTATGACAGGCACACAATGGAAGAAATTCAAGAATAACTTTTGTGACTTCGTGCAAACGCTTGTCAAGCAATGCCAGTACTCCATTATCTACGATCAATTCTTGATGGACAATGTTATCTCGCTCTTAACTGGTTTATCCGATTCTCAAGTGCGCGCTTTTCGTCACACAGCCACATTGGCAGCCATGAAGCTAATGACTGCTTTGGTGGATGTCGCTCTACTTGTCTCGAATAATTTCGAAAATGCCGCCAAACAATTTGAAGCCGAGCGCGTCAAGGTAAAAGAGACACATATTTACAGCTTTCTTTTTGAGCTGCATTTAATGTCAATTTATTTTTGCAGTCACGTGATCGACGTGCATCGGATCGCTTGGACTCGCTAATGACAAAGCGATCGGAGCTGGAGGAAAATATGGATGAGATAAAGAGCATGTTAACGTACATGTTCAAGTCGGTGTTTGTGCATCGCTACCGCGACACGCTGCCTGATATTCGTGCCATTTGCATGGCAGAGATTGGCATCTGGATGGAGAACTATCCGCAAAACTTTCTTGATGATTCCTATCTCAAGTACATTGGTTGGACGTTGCACGATAAAATTGGCGAAGTGCGTCTGCGTTGTTTGCAATCACTGCTGCCGCTCTACGACAAAGAGGAGCTC
Organism: Drosophila sulfurigaster albostrigata; assembly: GCF_023558435.1. Lineage (NCBI taxonomy): Eukaryota > Metazoa > Arthropoda > Insecta > Diptera > Drosophilidae > Drosophila > Drosophila sulfurigaster. The sequence continues at coordinate 25,921,545 of NC_084881.1, forward strand.
AAAGGCAAATTGGAGCTTTTCACTTCGAAGTTCAAGGATCGCATTGTGGCCATGACGCTGGACAAGGAGTTCGAGGTGTCCGTCCATGCCGTCAAGCTGGTTATTAGCATCTTAAAGTGAGTCCAAGTTATAGAAATAATATTGATAGATAATAATGGAAATGTAATTTTTTTGTAGAATTCATCCAGAGATATTGGCCGACAAGGATTGTGAAATCGTTTACGAGCTGGTCTACTCATCACATCGCGGCGTTGCCCAGGCAGCTGCCGAGTTTCTCAACGTGCGATTATTCCATTTAACCGCCGACATGGAAGAAACGAAAACAAAACGCGGCAAACTCAGATTGCCCAATACACCATTGATTCGCGATCTTGTGCAATTCTTTATTGAATCAGAACTGCACGAGCATGGCGCTTATTTGGTGGATTCTTTTATCGACAGCAATGAGATGGTGCGCGATTGGGAGTGTATGACGGATCTGCTGCTCGAAGAGCCCGGTCCCAATGAGGAAGTGCTGGACAATAAACAGGAATCCACACTCATTGAGATTATGGTGAGCAGCGTTAAACAATCTGCCTCGGGAGAAGTGCCAGTGGGACGTGCAAGCAACCGCAAGTTCACACTTAGCTCCAAGGAACTCAAAGCCATACAGGATGAAAAAGTTAAGCTGACGGAGCATTTCATTGTGACGTTGCCAGCGCTGTTGGAAAAGTATCAAGCGGATAGCGAGAAACTGGCCAATCTGTTGGCAGTGCCGCAATACTTTGATCTCAATCTCTATACAACAAATCGACAGGAGGGCAATCTACAGGCGCTGCTCGACAAGATAAGTCAGGTGATGTGTATGCACACTGGTCGCGAAGTGCTCGAGACTTGCGCCAAGACGCTGGAGTGCCTTTGTGCCGAGGGCAGCGCCACCTACACACGCTGTAACATTGCGCGTTCCAATATCATCGAGAGTGCGGTCAACAAATACAAAGACACTATTGTGGAGTGGCGCAATCTGATCTTAGGTAAGTCCCTTTATGACACAAGATTTCTGTGCCAATGCGCTAACTTTTATTCCTTTGGCAGGCGAAGAAACACCAAATGAGGATGACATCTACAACATAACCATAACTCTGAAAGTACTCTCAATTTTGTATTCATCGCACAACTTGAATCCGTGGGATCTGTTCAAGTCGCTATTCCGTGACGTTGAGGAAGCACAGTGCAAGGACAACGTTGAACGTTGTCTGCCCAATGAGGCGTTGGCCTATTGCATTGAGGCCTGTTACTTCTCGATCAGCTGGGGTCTCTACTACGTAGAGAACGATTGTGAGGCGCTGAATGTGGCCGAAGTTGTTGGCGAGCTGCGCAGCAATTTGGACAACTTTATGGCCGCCTGTTTTGAGCTAACTCGCGACGGGCCCACAGTGCAAATCCAAGAGGCTGTATGTAATGAGTTGATAAAACAATTGTATATATATTTATAAACTTTTTCCTTGACAGGCCTATCAATCCATTTGCGATCTGCTGATCATCTACTCGGATCAATTGGCACGCAGCGAAAGCGAGCACATACGCAGCTTGGAATACAAGTCGCGAATGGACGAGCATCTTATACTTGACAATTTCGTGCAGCACTATGTGTTCTCTTTAAAGCAGGTCGTGGCCCAGGACGAGACACGCATCGAAGAGCTGCACAAGAAGCGAAACTTTCTCGCCTGCTATTGCAAGCTGGTCGTTTACAACATTATACCCACAATGCGAGCGGCCAGCATATTTAAGTACTATGTCAAGGTTTGCAAATAACTTTAAGTATTTGTTGATTTTATTTAATTATGTCATTTCGTTTTGTAGTGCTATAATGAGTATGGTGACATTATCAAAGCAACGTTGGGAAAGGCGCGTGAAATCAATAAGGTTAACTTTGCGATGACACTACTCTTGAGTCTCATCACGGTGTTCAAGAGTCTGCTGGAACAGAGTGATGACGGCCCCGTATCGAAAAGCTCACAGGAGTTTATCGATCTCAAGGAATTGGCAAAACGTTTTGCTCTCACTTTTGGCTTCGATGCACTCAAAAATCGCGAATCTGTTGCGGCCATTCATCGTGCCGGCATTTATTTTGCAGCCAAAAAGCAACCTGACGATCCAGTGCGTGCTCCCACTCGTCTGCTGTTCCTCGAAGTGCTCAACGAGTTCAACTACAAGCTGTTGAAACAAGATAAAAAAGTTATTATGGCATTTCTCGACAAGGTCATACCACCGGGAATGCCCTCGAGTCGTGCCGAGGAGTGGCAACCACTTGTGCTCTATCGCAATTCGCTGCTCCACGGCGAAACTGACCAGGCGCCGGTGGCCACACGTCGCGCATACACACGAAAGCGAAGAGATCACGGTAAGCAGCAAATTATTTGACTAAACTACTGAACTTACAATTGAGAAATTTTAAAAATTTATTTTTTTTTAGATGAGGATGACGAAGAGGAGGACGATGATGAAGAACATAATGATCCTGACTATAGAGGCTAAGCTCCTCGAATAGGAATCAATCACACACACTTGTACAGTACACACAGAGATTTAAGAATAAAATGTAGTTATTAAACTGATTTCAACGTTGATTTAAATCAATCAAGTTTTTTATATTAGAAATAGTTATCGAAAACGTTTATATCCAATATGTAACTTTTATTAATCTTCATTTAATGGCAATCATAACTTATGATACTATACAGCTATTTATATACAGCATCATTTTCGGGGGCAAGCTTTATTTTTCATTATTTTTAAGCATTTTTTAGTTATATTAAAGCTGCTTGCATAACTTTGTTATCGCTTTCAATTGGCTTAAATTATAAAACAAAATTTTAAATCGATCGTGCCGAGAAAAGATTTTTTAAATGAATGAAATATTCACTGATTCGCACTAACATAAACTAAACATATTTAAAATATTCAATATTTCAATAAGAATATAATTCTGTGTGATTTAAAGTTTTAACAAATAATATTTGAGCTGGATAAAATATTCATTCTTGAACTAATACCTAATACCCTAACTTATTCGTTATCCAGAATTCCAAAATTTGCTTTAGTAAATAAGATCTTACAGACATTCTCGTAGCTCAGATCCATATCCCAAGATAACCAGTCACTTAAAAAATTAGTGGATTCACTGAACAACTGTTCGCTGTAGTCACATGCAGCTGGAATGGTGATATACTTGCGAACTATGGGAAATAGAAGAGCGTATTTCGGATTGGATTGCCACCAGATAATTGGATCACTCTGACGATCTAATCTTGCCTCCGAGTTGTACAAAAATAATAGGTTTTTGAACTGATATTGCGCCTCCAGGTTATTGTTGCCCAATGCAAGCATATTGTCGAGAAATGAATTAATCTTCGAATCGGTTTTTACATCCGCATTGACATTAGATGAATTTACATTACTCTTTGCTGGATGCTGCCGACCTTGATTCTGAATGCGGCTCAGTTGCGTTAGCATTTCATCGGTCACAAGCTGTACCTCTTCTTGGTTAAAGAATGCTTGCTTATAGCGTGGATCCAAATACGTGGCCATTAGATATTTGATGTCCCGGGTCAACGGGATGCATTTGTTCTCGAGTTCCTCCAACAATTTGCCGGCAAAAGAGCAAATAGTCTAAAACCAAAAACGAATTGTTAGACAAGAATATATAAATTATTATTAAAATAACTTGCCATTGATGAAGCGTAATTGTGGATATCGTTCCGAAGGGAATCCTTCACAGCGGCGACTAATGGTATAACCGAAGATGCCGTCGATTTACTCCAAATTTCTATGACTTCCTCTATGGGCTGTATCACTCGATTGCATAACTCAATATTCTCCCATTCATCTGGATAAATCTTAATCATGTCATTATTGTTTTCCTCGGCATAAATAGTGAGGGCATCTTTGACTTGCAGTAAACTGGCTTTTAATAAAAATATCGAGTTCCATTTCGGGGAAAGCTCTTCATCATCGAAGATCGGAGGAATCTCAGCCCGATTTAAACGGTCTTCATGAATGCATTTTAAGTGATTGTAAGCAATTGTGGATTGCTGAAAGTATTTAACTATTTGCATACATTTCGCATCCAATTGCTGGAGTTGCTCATTAGCATCGAGTGTACTTTTAACGCACATCTTCAATAGGGAAGTGCTGCATACGATTCGGGAATCTGGGACGCAAGTTCCTTCATTCTTTATGATGAAATTTATCTTATCTTTGGGCAGCTGAAGTTCTGTAACAGTGTTGTCAATAATTTTGCAAACATTACTGGAAACGTCTGTCATGAATTCCTCATCCATTGGCTCGCATTTCAAACGAAATAGCCGCGCCTGGAAGTCACTGGAAATGCCATAGCCGCTCAAGGTTAGTAATCCTTGTCCGCTGTCACTGTACAGACTTGTGACGAGTGTGAGCGAATCCAACGTAGAAAGCTGCTGCATCAGGTGCGAGTGCATACGCTGATAGACATCTTGACAGATTATATTCACATAATAGTTAATGGGTCTCAATGCATAGCGTGGACGTAATACTTTCATTAAATCCGAAAAACCAACACCTTCAATCATATTAAAAGACAGATCTTTTATTAGCATTTGTACCAACGACTTATCAAATGCATTGAAGCCTCCCAATGGATCTGCATTCTAAATGAAGGAAATGAACATTTTATTGCGCGCCAAGTACTGGAAATGCTGTGCCTACCTGTAACCCCAAGTGCGAGCGAGATGACTTGCTGCCACTCATTTCCGTTTTCGCTTTGTAAGTCAAGTCTGTTTTGTTCAACGTTTGAAATTCAGCAGGATGCTTGCTTTTTAAATGGTTGCGCAGACAGGTTGTACCTCGACCTTTTCTTGAAAAGTTCTTTTGACAGAGACAATACTTTGCTACAGTTTCACTTTCTTTATCGAAAAAATTCCAAACGCGACTTCTTTTGCTGTTCCGCCTTACATCCGCTTTGTCGCAGCTCTGCGTAGCCCGCTCGAAATATCTATATATATAAATGTATATCGACAACGATGACATAGTGTTGCCACTTAGCTTGATTGGTTGATTTTAAAATTACTGGTACTTTACACGATTCTAAATCAGCTCGTGCTTTCGTCCAAAATGTAAAAGAAATGTTTCTTGCCGCAATATTGAGAAGAACGCAAATGTAGATAGAAATCACATCACATCCCGTATAGTGTATGTTTAATAAATAAGTTGGTGTAATCAACAATTGTTTTTCATATCATTTTTACTAAAAGCGTAATTATAGTTGTAATTTTTGGGAAAATAATATATAAAGATGTACACAATCAAATATTAGATAAAATGTATATTATTTTATTATCGCATCTTATATATACATATATATAATTATATTAATTAGTAAGTTGTTTAGCCATGCGTGCTACAACATGGACATGCTAAAAAAATAATCAGTAATAGATCGTATAACATAAATTATATTGTATAATCTCTAATTTATCTGTATAAATATCGAAAGCATTTTCATGGTTATATCAGTCATGGAAAATTCAATGCCTAACAAGTGTCAATTATTCTTCGAAGTACTGATCCTACTTCTAGGAACCGCGAGTGCTATACACTATCGTCTAGTTGCTGAAAATGAAGAGATATATACGGCATGCCCAAATCAACCATCAAACGTGAAGCATATTACAGAATTTCTTGATGTTTCGGAACTACAGACAAAAGATGTTGGGGATAAGATACTAGTGTCTGGAAATGTGACATCTACTTGGAACTTCAACCCAACTGATCATATTATAGTAAATTATTTATTATAGAGATAACGTGTTGGTTTGAATAATGAATTCATCTGATTATTCCACAGGGTTCGGCAAAGATGTATCGTTATGATCGTCGAGAATGGGATAATGCCTTTTACAGTACCTCATTTACCGACTTATGCTCCGAAATTTTTGATGTACGAAAGCACGTGTACAAGTTTTGGATGCAGCATGTAGTCAACTTGCAGGATATAAAGCACAAATGCGTTTCGCGTGGTGTAAGATATCTTAAATTAACCGAGAATATATTAATTATTGGTTTTCATTTGATTAGGTAAAATTTATTCATGAACCTTTTGCGCTAGATATGAACATAGATATCAATGCAATTGTTCCCACAGGACGACATAAGGCGGTACTTATATTAAAAACGATTGATAAAGAGGGAAAAATACGAGAACCTACCATGTGCCTTGAAATTATAGGGGAGTTAATCAAAGGGTAAATTGTTGAAAAATTAAAAAAAAAATCTGGTGTCTCTCCAATAAATTTATGCATGAATAAATCAACATTTCTTGGCAATATTAAACTGAGTATACATTTCAAATTAGATTTATTGATTGTGGAAACTATAGTTGCTGATGCTATTTGCTACCTTCCAATTTATATGTAACTATTGTGATATGTTCGTTGAATTTGATATGGATTTTAATAGAATGGCATCGGACCGTCCGAACTTGAACGTGATATAGATAATTTGAAAATCGTTCCGTTTTATCGCATCCCTGCTTAGCACTCGCTCGATACATATCGATAACGATACCTTGGAGCTATGTCTATGTCTATCGATGAACTACCATCAATTGCATGGAAGATTTGGCGCGCACGCGATAGAAGTACGAGTAACTATCATTTTGTTTATTTGAGCGTTGCTTTGTCACAAATATGGAATTACCGAAGACGCCCGATGAATTGTCCGCACAAGATCTTGCCCGGTGCAAGCAATTATTAGAAGATCCCGCAAAATGGCACACGATACCACTGTTGAATCACACGCCGCTGCACAAACTGAAAGACCTGGGTTTAGTGCGTTTCCGTGGCATGGTACAGGACATGATGGATCCGGAAATCTATTTGGAGCGCTACGAGATCAAGTCGGCGAACGGCACCACGCGAATGCAGCAGGGCAAGTATCGTGATTGTTTGCGCCTGGCCAAAGAGGAGCAACTCGACTACAACGCCGAAAGCAATGTGCATGGCGAGAGGCGAACGTTGTTTGTGGTTTCGCTGCCGGGCCAAAACGCTTGGGCCAAAGACCACGAAAAAGAATGTGGACCAAAGATGACGACTACACCTGAAGGTGGCGTTGGAGTTGGCATTAAGCGCGCTTTTGATGAGAAGGAAGATATGGACATTGACAGCACAGATGATCTTTCTAGCCAGAAAAGACAATGCAAGGAATCACCTAGCACAGTAAGTGGCGCTGAAAACCCCACCGCAGTGCTAGGTGCAGAATATCTGCTCAACTCTCCACTGCCTGATCGTCCGAGCATGGCGTGCATGATCAAAGTTTATGAGGATTTTGATAAATACACTTTGAACTCGTTGATGGATTTTGTGGGCTTCTTGTCTGTGGATCCAGCACTAGACGCAGCCACACTGGATGTGGAAGCCATGCAGCAAATGGAGTGCTTGAGTGAATTGCAGGCACAGAATCCATCACCATTTCTTATACCACGTCTGCATGCCTTTGGTGTCAAATCGCTGGCGCATGCGAATCCTCTGCTGGATCGTAGTTTGCTGCAGCCAAGTGTGGCTGATGTCCAAGCAGACACAGTGCACAAGGATCTGCGTATGCTGCTCAAGCTGTGTCTGTTTGAGGACGATCTGGCTGCCGAGTATTTGCTCTCGCATCTCATTTCCACCGTTTACAGTCGCTCTGAGATGCAGAGCATTGGCAAATTTGCACTAAACCTTTGTAATCTACCCAAGGATTGCCTGCCTAAGGATTACACGAGAAAGCTCTACGAAGTGCTGGAGCTGTTACTACCCGCCAGTCACTATCTTCCCATGTCGTTGGACACCATGAACTCAGCTGCCTTTGCTCCCAAGTAAGTACGAAAGCAATTTTAAGTATTATTCAATTTTAATGTTTTAATCAAAACAGAAAGGATTATGAGACGAACAAACTGGTATCGGGGCTGCTGCAGCTGGCACCGCACACACATCTGGTTCTCGACGAGACGCACATGCAGCAGGGCAAGCTGGAAGCTAACGGTGTCCAAGCCATACAGCATTTGGCACACTTGATCAACAATCAGCAGCTCAAATGCGATTTTCAGTATTACCAAATCGATTATAACGTTGACATTCCAGTTCTGGTGCTTAGCGAGGGTCGCAGCATGTTGCCGGTGAGTAGAGCATCTTTATATTTAATCCTAGATCCAACTTTGTACACCTTGTGCCTAAGAAAAATTCCTTTAAATTCCTTTTCCGTGAAAATGACAAATTTGTGGCACCTTAAGTTAGTACTTCTACATAGAAATGATAGATTTAACGTTTAGCGTTAAGCACCTCCTTTTCTATCTATAGTAATATTCATTCGCTTTTCTTTCAGAGTGATTTTGTGCTACCCATCAATGCAGATGCCAAGGCCGTGGATATGAGTGAGGAATCCATGAAGGCGGCTCTACACTATTTGCAACCACAACGATTACAGCAGTTTCGTTCCTATCTGACCTTGGCACGCACCAGTGAGTTTAGTGTCAGCGAGGAGCTCACGGAAACGATCCAACAATATTTTGTGGACATGCGCAAGGCAAATGTGAAGAGCAATGCCGATGATCTGCACGGTTTGTTGGTGCTATCGCGTCTGCTCGGTATTTCGCGTGGTAAAGTGGCGCTGGATAAAGAGACCTGGCACCTGGCCACCGAATACGAGTCCAAGCGACGACAGCGTCTGCAATCGCTGCCCAAATCAAGTGCACAGTTGCGCAACTAAACAAGTAACGTTCACTGCAGATTTTTATATATTTATACTTTAGAATAAAAAAACATCTTTTAGACCTTTAGAGATTTGGTATTTCGCTTTGCCTTCAATTGTTGAAACTCTTGAAACTTGTTACGCCCATTGATGTACCATAATGTTTCCTGATATGAGGATGGCAGCACTTCTTTCACATTCTGTTCCGCCCGAAACGTTATATTAAATGTGTTGGTGGTGACCTCCTCGAAGGTGTTCGCATCCATGACCTGCACCACTGTTAGAATCTGCATGAATTGCTCAAAAGTGTAGACGACATGCGCTGTCATCTTGAGGAACGAATGCACCTTGATGGGACTTAAAAATGCAACATCCATAATGCATTCAATGAACGGACGCGACTGTGTATAAATGCTGGCGGTCATAAAGCTAATTTCGACAGCGTTGCGCATGATGTAGCCACCAAAGATGTTGTTCTGGGAGTTGCGATTGTCGGGAAACGGATGTATCAAGGTCGTCTGAAATGATTGCGACATCCAGGCAGAATTCTCTGGCAACTCGATGCGCTCATCCCGTACAATATCTGTGCCATTCGTACGACGAAATATGTCAAACATTAGCTTCTCATCGTTCTGTGAGGGTCGAAGGATTGGTGCCTTACGGCCACGTCGTTCTTGCCGTTTAACAGCGTCATCAAAGCAGAGTTGCTCTGCTTCGTTGCAAGGTTGCAACTCATTCACGGAAGCCGGTCCAGTGTTTGTGGCGTTTCTGGCAACCATCATGAGAATGGTTTTGGTAATGTTCCGCTGCTGCTGTCGCATATAGATGGTAATCTCCATTGAGCTCCGACCCACCCAGGAGACATGACCACAAAATTCAATGTCGACGTCAGCATCAACTGTATTGAAGTTGTAGAAATCCACCTTGTCCACCAGCAGTGTCACAAACACATAGGGCAGCGGCACACCTCGTGGCAACTTTGGCACCTTCACATAACGATGACATATCCAAACTGACAGAATTGCCTTCAAATATATAGAAGGTGATTGGCTCTTTTTGAACACGGTCTGCAAACTTACCAGCAAACAAATCGAGATCCTCCATCAAGCGTCCGACACGCACTCGAGCCAAGTGATTAATGTAGCGCTCTCGTTTCGACAAGGAACTTATCGGGACCACGGCGGTGGTGAAGGAATCCTTAATGCAACGACATGGCAAATCCTCGCGCTTCGGCTGAAACTTCAACAATCCTGAGCGACACACTGGAATCGTATGATAGCCCGGCTTTACACCGATTTTTTTCTGAATTTTTTTCGCAACTAGAAAACAGAAACAGCATGAGTTTATATTGCCATAAATGGGGTTAGCTCAATGCAGAATTACTATCTTCAATAGTGCCCGAACAATGTCCCGATTGAAATTCCTCAAACTCGCATTTATCTTGCCACATTATAGCAGATCGATGAATGGTCCTCAAGCAGAAAATCAAATTCCTTTGCGATGGACATTGTGTTATTTGACGAACTGAGCGCATCGATGGCAAAAGGCCTTGCTGTTAGATATTTTAAAACATAGACAATTTATAATTTTGAAAGAAAATTCCAAATGAATATGCTACAGACGAAAGTTCATAATATCAAGTAGGTTTATATTTAATATCCTTGTAAAATGATCACAGGCCATATTTTTTATTATAATTCCTAAAATATTCAGAGGGACAACCATGTGATTCTTACTGCATAAAATTCATTCTTGCATCATCTTAAGTTTATTCTGATTCCTATAACAAAATCTTTCAGTAGTTTTATTAGTAATACAAAATAATCTATTTTCCTTTTTGATCTGACGCTGTTGACAGTGAGTGCCCCAATATTAAACTTTTGGCGCATATCGTTGCACACCGCATGTCAATTTGCCGGGGGTTTCATTCATGATGAAATGAATTGGAAAAAGTGTAAACTCATCATTACTACGATCTCCTAGTGTTTGTTTAGAGTTGAGTGTGAGTGAATTGAGCTATAATGAAGTGCATAGTCATCGTTAGCAAGCTTGATGTTCGCTCAAAAGCTTTACGAAAATTGTCAACGCTTCCACTCAGATTGTGATTATCTCTCGTTCTCTCGCCGTATAAAAGCTACGCAAAACTGAGTAGAAGCTTCAGTTGATTTTATAACGTTAGCAACAAACGTTCGTTTACAAGGCAAAAGCCAAACAAAACAAAAAAAAACATGTCGAAAATTGTTCTCTATGGAATTGACATGAGCCCGCCAGTTCGTGCTGTCCTGCTCACACTCAAGGCACTGGAGTTGCCTTTCGAGTACAAGGAAGTGCAACTGGGAGTTCAAAACCGCACACCAGAATACCTGAAAATGAATCCACAGGGCACAGTCCCAGTACTGGATGATAATGGAACCTACATACACGATTCTCATGCCATATGCATATATTTGTGCGAGAAATACGCCAAAACAGATGCCATATATCCAAAGGATTTAGTTAAACGGACAGTGGTTAATCAGCGTTTGTTCTTCGATGCCGCCGTTTTATACAAAGCACTGTGGAATGTAAGCAGCTCTTTTTGGCAAAGCGGCATCACAGTGGTCGTCAAGGAGAAGACACGTAATGTACACGCAGCCCTTCAGCTAACCGAGGATCTATTGGCGGATAATCTCTACATTGCTGGCGATGCATTGAGCATTGCTGATTTGTGTTGTGTTGCCACAGTTTCATCGGTGCCCGCTGTTTTGGACATCGATCCAGTCAAGTATCCCAAGGTTACCGCTTGGTTGGAACGGTTGAAAAAGCTGCCATACTACGAGGAAGCCAACAATGTGGGCGCCACCAAGTATAATACTTTTATGCGCAGCACTTGGACGAGTGTTGAGCTGTAAGGGGGGAAAACAAAAAAAAAATTAGCCAAAGCAAATAAATGTAAACTCTATTGAAATATATTATATCAAAGCTTTTATTGTAGCAATCATCATCAATCAACGTATAAAATGCTTGTTATATGAGATCACAAGCCAAAGAGCTTTAGTTTATGTTTGTCTGTGAGCTTGGAGAGGGTGTTGTTTGCCGGCAAACAGTTAGGCGGCAAGCAGTGTGACCATTAAGATATTTGAAATCAAAGCGGGAACTTTTCGGTATTTTTGCATTAAAAGCTACGGTCACCTTGCAGTAGAAGCGAATGAAAGCGAAAAGGAAATGAACAAAAGTAACAAAGTTGTTTGGACAGATGAGATTTTATTTTTTTGTCATCAAACATGTGAAAGCCGCTCCATTTGTTTGGGATCATGCCCATCCGCAGTTTACGTTTAAGTCCAGGAAGGCGAAGTTTTGGTCCTTACTAGCCGAGAAAGTGAATACTTACGGCGGACTCTTTGCCACCACTCCAGTTACAAAGGGTTTGTTGGAAAACAAGTATATTTATTTATTCTCTATTGAAGAATACATAATGTTATCATAGAGGCACTACAAAAGAAATGGACAAATATGAAGACATACTATCTATTTGAGGAGAGCAAATCACGGCGCATTGGAGCGGAGGCCGATAGTTTCAGTACCACCTGGAAATTTCGCTCAACTTTATCCTTTCTCAGCTCATCCTTGGGAACAGCAGCTCGACCGCAAGCCTTGGGACAAGCCGAAGGTAGCAGTGCTTCCGCCACAAATCCCAGCGAAGGCAGTTGTGACTTTTCTGAGGATGATCCACTGGCAACCCAAGAAGGAATTCCCGCAAATATTACCATTAAAACAGAAGAGCCTTGTCTGGATGAATTATCCACGGAAGATCCATCAATATTGCAAGAAGATGACAACGACAATGACAATGTTGAAGAGGAACACACATTGCCATCACCGCCTGTTAGAAAAAGAGCAAAAGATGCTTCAATGGTGGAGGGTCAATCATCTTCTAGGTATACACACAGAGCTAATTATTATCATTATGGTATGACTGTGGCCCAAGACCTGGATCAACTCGATGAGGACTTTAAAATCGATGCTAAACTTGAAATAATGCAAATTATTGCCAAATACAAAAGGGAACAGTACTTGAATCAAACCGAAAGCTAAAAATAAATTACAATTATCATAATACAACAAATCAACGATTTGTTTTGCTTTCATCCCCATTGTTGAGAATGGGCAGCACAAAAGGCAATAGCTGAAGCTTGGAAATCAAAACAAAAGCAAAAAACATCTAATTATCGATAACCTATATGAAAACAGCTGTTGTCGCGACAAAGTTTTAATACCAGACCACATATTGGTATATTTTTTTACGAAAAAAGCTTATAAAGAAATACGTCTGCGGTAACACTGCTTTCGCATTTTGTGGTAGAAGTAGAATGAAACGGCACAACGTACGGCAGCGAGCGTAAATTTAAACTTTTTTATTTTGATGTAACTATTTCACAAGGAATTTTCATCGAGAAGTGAAAAATTTATGTAATATAAAGTGCTGCAAATAGACACATACGTCAAACACTAAGCGCGCCGCGTGAGGGAGCAAAAGTTTGTGCGCGCACAACAAACGACACAAACGTAACGTGAAAATCGATTTCAGACTGAAAGCAGCTGTCCACACAATTCAATTTGATGTGCAAGTGCACAAATTAAGTTTGTGGTGATCCCCAGCTGGCAAAATGAGCGGCGGGCAACGTATGGCGCCGCAGTGGCTGGAACGCTGGAAGGGCACAACACTATGCCTTGTCATGCTTTGTGCTTTGCTGATGATAAATGGCTGCAGTGCAGCAGACACGGACATAACGCTCGATGCGAAGGCAGCCTATAATCATCGTATGCAGAGTCTGGACCTGCTCATATTCGTAGGCTTGCTCTCGTTAACGGTGCTAACCATTTGGCTGTTCAAACATCATCGCGTCTCTTGGCTGCATGAGACCGGATTGGCCGTTATTTATGGTAAGATCGATTGAATTTAAACTATTTACTACTCTTAGTATATTCGTTTGTTTGTGTTACCAATTAGTTACCTACGTTTATCACCCGCTTGTCATTTCTTCAGCTAGTAGCTACTTATTTACTTTGGTCATTAAATCGTCCATGTTTATTGCATCGTCAATCTAACCAACGTCGACATTTCGACGCTTTCATTGCCACCTGAAGCTTTGTCAGTGTCACGTACAAACACATGCATAGATATCTAATACGCATAGACATCCATATGTACATATATTTAGATATACTTATATACACTTATATGTAATTAGGTATTTGTTCAGTTAGCGTGCCTGAATTTCCCCCTTCTACACATTATAGAACTAGAAACGCCTGTGTCATCAAATATAAAGTCGACAAAAGCTTTAAAGCCCGCATGTTGTACAAAATAAAAAATAACAACAACTGAACGGATATATGAACCTGTAGTTAAGGGCCTCACAGCACAAAAGTTGTATTCACACTTTGTTTGTCTTGCCATCCTTTGAGTTTGTTTGATTTTTAAGTAAATGCAAATTCAGCAACAATAAAAACATGAGCTGTAATAAAAGTCGCATCTGTTTGTATTGCGAAGCATCTCTATTATGCAGTTCCTCGCTATGCTATGTATATATGTATGTGTGTGTGTGTGCTATTGCAGTGTTCAATCGATAACGATGACAATATTCCAAATTTAATCACAGGATGCTAGCTGCATAACGATAACGATAACTTCGTTAGTTTTTGAAATTTAAATTAACAATATTATATGTGTTTCTTATATCGAGTTTGCACTGTACTACAGTTATTTACATATGTATAAATTTTAATGTGATTTTTCCACGAATTGGCTTTTATTGCGTATCGAAGTAGCGGTTTGCATACATTAATGAATTGGCTTGGTTAATTTGCTTAACTGATAAATTCAATAGACGTATCGAGTATACGAATTAATTAAACAATATTATAAACCCGTGATTTCGCGACATGACAACATCTGGGTGCAAAATACTGTAATTCATATTCGCAGTCAAAATCTGTTAATTAGACTGTCGTATCACTGAATTGGCTTAACCCATCATAAAGTACTGATTATATTATATTACTGTATATAGCTTGAATTCTGAACAAATAAACAACAGCATTGATAAGCATCAAGAGTCTTTTTTGGCAACCCGTTCTATTCCCCTTGGCTGATAAGCATGGTGGAATGAGTCAACAACTCGGACACTTGTTCAACATAGTCTTATCAATAGAGAATGCTAGCAAAAAGATAAACATAGAGAGAGAGAGAGTAAAAAGTTTGTTTATTAGTCATTTTTGATCAGCACGCTTTGTGATAGGTCAGGCAATAATAATGAGCTAAATTTGCAGGCGAAAGCGATGCAAACCCAACAAAACCGATTCGATTTAGCTTTAGTCTCTGCTCTCTAAACAAATCAAGGCTAGAATTCAGAATCTAGGCGTATAAACATAAGATAATATACAAGATTACTAATTGAAATTTTTGTTTTAAATTTTATTTAAATAAATTGATTTCAGAATGAGGACTGTTTTAGTCTCTCCCTTAAATACTCCTTTAAATGTGTGATATTTATCATTTAATGTAACTAAACTAGTTGTTTAATGTCGACATATACATATTTCGTTAAAATTTGATTAGTAATCTTTTACCGAAACATTTCCTAAAATTATAATTATTCATTATTTTTATTTGTTTCCTAATATCAAACTCAAGTTAACATATGTACATACATTTTGATAACAGAAGAAATTTAAAAATATTTATTACTTCCGGTCCATGATCGTGATAATAATCGTTTCTTTTACTCAATTGCAGGGCTAATTGTGGGTGCCATTCTACGTTATGCGGGCACCAATAAGCCGCTCGTTCACATGCAGGTGATGCCTCAGGGAGTGCCAACGTACAGCAACAAATTGCCACCGGACACACTTTGGTTCCAGGTGCGTAATCAACTTCGTAATTATTGTACATACTATACAGTATTTGTTAATCTATTGTTTCTTTTGTAGTATCCTGTTGTTGCCAATCAGACGAACAGCACAAAGCTGCCTGATGGAGTTAAGACATATGCGTATGTGTTTCGCAGCCAGGTCTATGACATTGAGGAGAATGAGATCGATTTGAAGGCAACATTCGATCCAGAGGTGTTTTTCAATATTATTTTGCCGCCCATCATCTTTTATGCTGGCTACAGCTTAAAGAAGGTAATAATTATTGCACAACATTTGTTTTTGAATATACTAATTCAATTGTTTTGCTTTTGCAGAAATATTTCTTTCGAAATTTGGGTGCCATTCTGACATTTGCCATTGTGGGCACGACGTTATCGGCGTTCCTAATCGGTGGTTTGATGTACGGTTGCGTGAAACTGATGCCAAAATACTTGAGCAGCAGTTTCACATTCCTGGACACACTGTATTTTGGTGCGTTGATATCGCCCACAGATCCGCTCACCATACTCGCCATATTCAATGATCTGCATGTCGATGTCAATCTCTATGCGCTTGTGTTGGGCGAATCTGTGCTGAACGATGCCGTTGCCATTGTGCTAAGCGGGTAAGCAAAGTAATCTGTAGTTGATTCGCTGTTTTATATCGAATTTTTACTTGCAGTGCCATACAGAACTACGGCGAGCATTATTCAAATTCAGGAGAGTTTGAAACTTCGGCGTTTCTGCGTTCGCTCAGCGACTTTTTCTCCATATTCTTCTTGTCAACTCTGATTGGCGCTGTTATGGGCTGCTTTACAGCATTGATATCCTTTTTTAAAACACTAAGTTAATGTTAATTTTTTTATTTATTACTACTGAAATGTATTGCTTCCTTAACTCTTGCCACACTTGACCAAGTTTACCCGCGTGCGTGACTTTCCCCTGCTGGAGTCGGCGCTCTTTGTGCTGATGAGTTATAGCACCTTCCTGCTGGCCGAAGCTACAGAGCTAACTGGCGTCGTAGCTGTGCTGTTTTGTGGCATTTGTCAGGCTCATTACACGTACAACAATTTGTCGGAGTGCTCGCGACAGCGCACCAAGCAGATCTTTGAGCTGCTCAACTTTTTGGCCGAGAATTTTATATTCTCGTACATTGGCGTCTCCATGTTCACCTTTCCCAAGCATCACTTTGATGCAGGGTTCATCATCACGGCATTCGTAAGTAAAGCTGTCACATGGAATTATTTAATAATGAAAAATTCATCTAATCTTTTATAGATTTGCGCTGCTTTGGGACGTGCGGTCAATGTGTATCCTTTGTCCTGGCTCCTAAACATCAAGCGCAAGCCGAAAATCTCATCCAATTTCCAGCATATGCTATTCTTCGCTGGTGAGTTCGTACTTCAAGATTCCATTGCAGATTGTGTAAATTAATCGATATGCTATTTAGGATTACGTGGTGCTATGTCCTTTGCCTTGGCCATAAGGAATACGGTGTCGGATGCCCGTCAGACAATGTTAACGGCCACCTCGTTGATTGTCATCTTTACGGTCATCATTCAGGGTGGCGCAGCGAACTTTTTGCTTAACTGGTTGAAAATACCGTGAGTGTTGTTTAATGCTTACAAATCAATTTTCCTTTATTGATAATAAATTAACTCATATCTGCAGCGTTGGCGTCGATGATGAGACTGAGCAATTAAATAATTATCAGGTGCATAGTGTGAGTATTAAGAATTCATGAACGACGACGTATATTGAGAATATATATATGTTGGATAGTTGTCCGATTATTCATCACCTATAAAATATAGATAGACCGTTGACATTGGGCTTAATAGTTTATTTAATGTTTCCATTTGATTTGCTGTTGTTGATCGCAAAATCGATCGAGTGATTCGCGTCATATTCTCTTATTGTTGTCTGTGTAACTTATGCATTTATTTTCGTACATTTTCTGCGCAATTCACAACATTTTTGCATCAATCAAAAGGTTTACAATTCCATGGACAATTCACATTCGGCGCCGGTACGTTTATTGTTATAATCAATTTATCAATTCCCATTTGATTCCCCCCGTTCCCCAAAACATTTTGTGTGCTTCTGTTGCGTTCCGCTTCCCGCATTCAACATACACATCGATGAGTTGTTTTTCTTTTTTTTTTGATTTTTTAAGTTTTATTGTTTGTTTTTATTAGGAACTCTTAGAATTTCCAAAACCCACATCAATATATTTCATCATTTAATTGTTTCTCGTTGAAATCTGTGTTCAGTCTGATGGCTATTTGCAGGACGTGGAGGGCGGAGGTAGGGGCAAGACACGACTTCCCAGTGGCGCCGATTCTAATCTGGATACGCCCATGGACGGAACTACAACGATGGCTGTGAATGGCGGCACTGGACGTCGACGCAATAGCCACGAAAAGGCGATCCTGGCCCGCATTTGGGGCAATTTTGATACCAAGTGAGTGAAAGCGAAACTATGCATGGAAGAGCAATACTAAATGATGTATTATATCTACTTTACAGATATATGAAGCCCTTGCTAACACACTCGAGGCCAACGCTACTGGAGACATTGCCAGTTTGCTGCAATCCTATTGCTAGGCTACTCACAACCACGCAACAGCTAACCCAGGTGAGTCCACTTTTTGCTCCCATTGAATATCATTTATGAATCTTATTAATCTTGTACTTCTTTAGGATGGCAGCGAGTTTCGTAGAGTTGACTCCGACTCGGACATTTGCATTGATAACGACACTGGCAATGGTCTGAGCCAGGATGGATCCCTCGGCGCTGTAGGCGTTGGAGGCGGCAGCGGGCGTCGCAACTCGATAAATCGCGTAAGTATTCGGTACATGGGCGATTCTCAGAACCTACTTGCTAGCTACAGAAATCTTGAATGAAGCACCAAAGACTAATACCAAAACCATGTAGAAAGAGCAACTAACTAACCAAAATCGAAATCAAAACCAAACCCAAAAACCAAATCGAAACTAAACTAATCTAATAACTGATAACAATACATATAACGAAATAGATATTTTTTGGCCAAGTAGACGCTTTGTTATAAGCGAGATTTATAATCTATATAAATCAGTTTCAAACTTAACTTTAACTTATGTATATGTATATATTGTATATGTACTATATATCTCTCTGAAATTGTGATTTGCGTTTTAATTATATATCGTTATCTTGTTTTCATCATGATTTATTTTTTTTTATTGTTATTGTGAAAAACATGGAATCTTTTAATTTTGTACAATACTTAACGTTATCATTATAATTATTATGATTATTGTGTTGTTAAATAATGAAATTTAATAATATATTTAAAAACCAAAAAACGCCAAGCGCATTCTAGTCTATTAATACAAGCATATTTATGGTATTATTATTGTATTTGTTTATGATTAATTAATTTATACTTATAATTAAAATACTGTTTAACTGCATGGCTAACCAAATATACTTATACGAAACAAAACAACAAATTCTAATACTACTCTCTCTCTCTCTCAGTGAAAATATTAATTTATTTATTTGCTGCGGCATCTTTTTCTTTCTGTCTTTCCTCAATATCTCATCTAACAAACAATTCTAATCAAATATACAACTCATGCGGACTATTTGACTGTTTGATTGTTCGGTTGCATTACCTATAATTACCACACACACACACACACACACACACATTCCTCTTTGCATATTTATAAACAATTCATAGTCGAATATTTTAAACGAAACCAATCACATTGCAAACGAACTCAGCCTGGTTACTAATAATTTCATGTAATCATTTGGAAACGAAACAAAACAAAACGAATGGAAAAAAGCTTGAATCGAATTTAACACTTAACAAATTAAACTAAACATTGACATATTCCAATTTATTAAATTATTGTTTGCAACATTTTCGTATCATTATTAAAAAGATTATCGCAAAGAAAATATTAAGACTTGTTAACGCACAGAAGTCGAGCTCAGTAGAGTTTTTATGCGCTCCCGTGATAATAATGATCGGTATATAGTCCAATTCGGTCAGTCCGAAAGCTGAAGTATATACATATATCTAAACTGTAGTATTTATATCTGGTGAATGGCTTGAGAATATGCTAGTAGGCTTTTTATGGCACAAGAGCAAGCACAGTACATTTTATGTAATTATTATTTATTGTTTTTTATGTATATCTCACAATCTAATTTCTTAGAACCTAACATGCGACTAACCATGTAAGTATACTCGGTATGTTTATAAGTTCATTTTGGGTTACTTCCATATATATTATTCAATTCCTTTGTAGCATACGAGCATTGCAATTATTTGCTTATCAATATTATTTATCTATTTTATTTTCCTTTTATAGGTTGCAAGCGAACACGGGAATGTTCATATCTAAGTTGATTTGTTATTACATTTTTAATTGCAATTGGTCTCATTTGAAATGAACAAGTTGATGCGTACAAATTAGAGTTTTATTTTCGGAACTTCTTTTTAGTTGATAAGATATTGTGATTGAATTCTAGTTTTGAAATATGAGTTCGTTTAACGATTATTTCTTTTGTTAATTGTTATCAAGATTTAAACTGAAACTGATTCGTGCGAGAAAGGAATATGACTTATTTTTAAATTATTATTATTATTATTGTTTTAACTAACATTTTTCTGTAAGAAACAAAAATATACATACATACATAGTTATTATCCTTATCTGTAATCTCAACACTCAAGTCTAAAATCAGACAAATTTTGAAATGTTAATAAAAAAACAAATACTCATAGCTATATACTATATATTCCCTTTCTTTTTATTTGAAATCGCTGCAACATTTTATTGAAAATGAATATCAAATATGTATGCATTTTAAAATATATACAATTATTCTTCAAAATCGTACCACAATCACACAAATGTTTAGATGGAAATCCTGGAGCATGTTCAAAGTCCCGTATCAACGAGAATCAAGCTATTAGGATTCTATGGCAAGAAGTTATAGAAACAATAGAAATAAATAAGTTTTTTTTTTTTTTTGGTTTATTCAGTTTGTTTGCATTAAATCATAGCTTTCAAAATTGCCGTACAATAATTAGTGTAAATACGATATATATTTTCAACTAATTACACATTTGAAGTGTGCTTGTGTTTTAAAATTATACAAAATCGGAAGATTCTACATTTTGTTCACATATGAAATTGGATGTAATAATAATATAAAGAAACGCTAATCTGCACGGTGAAATATACAAATGTTAAAATATTCGGTTTTGATTCATGTCAGCATACTGTCCAATAATATTGTCTATTTATTATAAAAATGAAAATGTTCTTATTACATATTTATAATTTATATTAAAGCAAAGCTCATATAGACACTTATTAAAGATATTAATTGTTGTGCTATTTATTCGTAAGTTTAAAATCAATAAAAACTCAAGACCATAAGAATTTGACTTTTATTACAATACCAAAAAAAAATAAATTTCGAAGATATTTTCAAACTTATCCGGGTTTTTTCGATAGTGCACAGAAACAAATGTTTCGATAATCGATTAAAATTGTGTAGGCCCATGTGTGTGACCATTTTATAATAAATGCTGAAAATATACCAAGCTAGATTATTTTCAAATCAAATTGCAGACCTACCAGTGAACGCTGTCGCCCGGGTTTTTCCGTAATTTTTCCTTTTTGTAATTGTATGATTAATTCAAATTATATCTTAATTTCAAATTATCATGGACATGGTCAAGCGCGGTTTCCTGCGCGCCTGCATCAACCGTAGCAGCCTCGATCATGACTTAATTGACAACATACTGTCACCGCTTTGTGCGCATCACGAAGTCACAAAGCCGGTCAACGACGAGCTTAAACAATTTGTAGCTGAAATAAATGACAGCATAACAAAGTTGAACCAGTCGCTAACATTTGTGAAGCATCCGATAAGTGGCAAGGAGTATCTGGTGTTTGCCATTACCGATGCCACACCAGATACGCACAATTATCCTGGAATGACAGCCGCCGAATGTCAATACTTTGCAATGATATTGGACAAATTGGGCAACCAGGAGGATGGCCACATCGCCTGGAATGAGGCATATTCTGAACTGAATTTCAAAGCTGCAGCTCGTCCACCATCCAAGTTGCGCATGCAGGAACTTATTCAGCAATGGACCGAGATGGGCTATCTACTGGAGGCCAATGATAGACTCTACTTTGGTCCGCGAAGCGTCGTTGAGTTTGAGTTCTATTTGCGCTTTAATTTCCCGGAAACAATAAAGCCGTGCCATCTCTGCAAGCAGCTGGTGCTGTGGGACATCAAATGCTCGGATTGCGGCCGCAAAATACATCGAGAGTGCATCAGGAAATATCTGCGCACGCGTTCCAATTGTCCAACCTGCGGCAAGAAGTGGACCACACGGCTCAGTCAATAAATTGAGCAAAATAATACATAAAAAAGTTATATTAATATAAGAAAAATATGCATATAATTAATTTCTCAATGTTAAGAAGCATACAAAAATATATGAATGAATGTTATTTAAATAAATAGAACAAACATAATTTAAGTCATTTTCGTTAATTAGTATTTATTAAATATTTTATAGAATTAATATTTAAAAATTGAAAAAATATATACATTTTTGAGCAAAAATAATAGTTGAGCTTCCAAAGTACGACCTCATATGGGCAAATTACCAGGCCAACAGAATCTAAGGGAAGTCGCTCGCACTAGAATCACAGCATCCACGTGCGCTCTCTAACTGTGCTTGCTGCACACATCCACGCACATTATGGATTGAGTGGGTGGCCATCGACTTGCTATGACTTCTGTTGGCCTGGTATATTAATCGACAGCCAAGGCACTTTTGGACAGCCTATTCAAGTTCACACAGATCAAAAATGATTGCTGACTTATGTCGTCAAGCTGGCAAGTTCCGCGTCACATGGGCGAAATACCAGGCCAACAGAATTTAAAGAACGTTGCTAGCACAAAAATCAAGAGCATGCATTTAGAGCGCAGGCTCGCTCTGCTTTTAATTGCTCCACACACATACACACATTCTTGCATTAAAGTTTTGAGCCAAAGTGCACGTGCGCGCAAGCTCAGAAGCTCACTCACTCACAGGGCTTCTGAGTTGACTCTCGGCAGTGGAGCGCTCACTCAGAGAGTGAGTGGGAGCAAGCGCTGTAGGAGGAGGGTGTATAAGCTGAAGATGGCGCCAAATTCAAATGAAAGTCATGTGGTGAAAATTTTGCTGTGGTCGGAAAGACCACTTCCCTATATAGGTTTTGCGACACGTTTTCTGCAATGCGTACATTTTTCCTGTGTGAGTACATCAAACGTGTGTCATTTGCAATTTCCTATTGGGTATTTTTTGACACCGCTGCCTAATAGGCATAATTACAGTTAGAATAAGAGCTTTTGCAAGCTCAGATTGACAGCGGAAAGAGAAAGTCAAAGACAATAGACAAATTGGAGTTAGCAATGGCGATTAGTTGAAAATTGTCGTCGAGATGAATCTGTGTGCGAGTCCCAGAAAAAACTCGTTGATGGACCAAAATGCAGTGCCGTCTTTCAATAAAGGGCGTCGAGATGACTGGAAGCATGAAGTGAACAAAGTGAGGACAGTTGTAAATTGTTTTATTAAGAATTTAATTAAAAAATTCTTTCTAGAGTCAGTGTAATGTAAATCTAAAGTTTACTTATGGAGATCGTTTTATACCCAAGCGTTTCAATGCGGAGGATATCAACTATACGCTCAAGTACCTGGAAACAAATAAGGAGAAGGATATACTGATGACAGATCAGATGCTCGTCTGCAGCTATTGGCGCCAAAACAGCTTTGTGCGGGCCATGAATGAAACGTTTGGCGTGCGCAATTCTCGTCTGCTGCAGTTCAGCAACCTGCAGAGCCACCTGTCGTATATTTCACGAAGAACAAACCAAGATTGCGACTGGCCCTGCACACCACGTCCCCGTCCCATGGCCTATCCCAATACCACACACGAGATGCCGAGATGCTTCATGATTGGTACTTATTTCAAATAAACTTTATATAGTTCTCACAATTAAAATTACACATAGATCATAATTTAATGGACTGGTCTAACAATGGTCATATGGCCGTCTCCCTTGGCCAGGATGTCATCATTTGGCATAACCAGGGTGAGACCACAATGGTGTTTAGCGTGAAGCGACCACGTTCTCTCAAGTATTCACCCAATGGCCGCTACCTTGCTATGGGCTGCACGGATTCCCAGCATCCTGGTAAGTTGAATCTCTATTCTCCTCTCATATTCGGCATATTATTCTTTTATGTTGCAGTTCTTGAGCTGTGGAAACTGAAAACATCGAAGGAATTTCTGGTTGCCGATGGCAAATACTTTCAGAAATCGGACGGTTCCATTTGTGCAATTGAGTGGAGTCAGGACAGTCAGAAGATTGTCTGCGGCACCGGTTCCGGTCTCGTGGTTGTCCTGCAGATGCCCACGTTGCGCACGTTGTACAAACTGCGCAAGCACACTGATAAAATCAGCAGAATTCGGTACTCTCCGAATGGGCAATATTTGGCCACAGCCGATGTTCAGGGACTTATTTATATATTCCATAGCAGACAATACAAAGTGCTGATACGCTTGCGTTCCAAGTCGTCTTCGATCATCTTTGACTGGCATCCCTGGTCGGGTGTAGAGCTGGCTATTTGTGAGTAGAAAAGAGAAAGGATTAGCAACTACGTTTTTTACAAATATCCATGTCTTCAGCTGAGAAATCACCTCCATCCATTTACATTTTCAATGTGCCGCGTCGCGAGATAGTCGCCTTCTATCAGCGTGCGGATAAAAAGATCACGATCAACTCCATCAACTTTAGCAAAATTACAGGCGAGTTGCTGGTTAACGTCTATCGCTATGGTAAGCTGAATGTAATCACTGCTTAAAAATACGTCTTGTATAAATCATTTCATATTCAGATGATCAAGGCTGTCTCAGCTGCGAGATCTTGGTGCTCTCCTCGTTCAATCGTGTGGTGGACATCATGGGCTACAAGGAGGGCGGAATGGTCTTTATGATGTGGAGTCCAGATGGCACCAAAATTGCTACGGCTGGCCTCGATGAATCCCTTTCCATTTGGAACTTTTTGCACAGCAATAAAGTCCAGGACACCAAGGCCAAGAATCGTGTGCATGCAATGGAACGACGCAATTCTCTGGAGCTTTATAGATTATTTAAGTGATTCCATGTAATGATTTCCAAATTTGTTCATTATTTATTATGCAATCAGTATATTATTTTATGTATGTTTATGTAAATGTTGTGATTAATTATATATTTATTGTGTTTTTTTTTTCAAAATGTATACATTATGCGTTATTTATTAGCTAATCTTTCATTTTTCCAAATTCATTTCATAAATCTTCAATTAAAATTCCATATCATTGATTAAAGCTTATTTATACTCTACTCTTTTACATCATCATATCATATTTAATCATCTCTTCCCAAAAACATATAAAAAAAAGTAAACATGATCTTGCTGGTAAAAGAATTACATTTGATTGAACAATTTGCAAATGAATTAATTATGAAAAGGCCCAAATACACTTTTACTGGCTTTCGGGGATTGAAATCAATTTGCTACGCTAAATATTTGTATATGTTGTGTGTGTGTTGTACGTACTCTATAATAATATTGTTATATTGATCTTATAAAATTGGCAGTACCCCCGATGTTTCAACCCCGTCTCTGTGACTCCTGTTGAAATATATATTCCGCACAGGCTTCGGCATCGAGGCGGCGATTTTTATCCTGATAGGGCTTGATTAAAAAACGATGGGTAGCAAAGATGATTGCCGTGGAGCCGACGCCAATGGCCATCAAACCGACTGTTGTCGATGCAAATTTTTTAATGAAGCTCATCTGCAAAATAAAATGTATTTATAATTAATACGTTAGTTAAATATAATATTTTGGTTGTCACACTTTGTAGTTGTTGTTGTTTCTGGTGTTGTTACTGCTGCTTGTGCTGGTGCCTCGATGGACTTATCAGCTTTTTGTTCGTTTCTGTATTTGACCAACAATGGCTGCCAGATATAAACACCACCAAGGAAACCAATTGCAGTTACAACCATTAACTGAGGTACTGTGACACCGCGAGGACGACGTATTTGCATTGCAAAATATTGTCAAAGTAAATTTTCTAGCCGGCAACTGTTACATCAACAGCGGAACACACTAGTGAAAAAACAGCTGATTGGATAAAGCTTCACAACACTATTTTTTATTTAAGAGTTGCCAGCTTGACACTTTGAAATGACATCAGTTTGGCGTTGCCAGAAAATTCACACGGCTTTTGCCGTTATATATGTACAACACAAAATGGTTATTTAAATATTTGCATTGAAATCCAAAAACCAAATAATTTATGCAGCAGCTAATTAGATTTATGGTTAGGGGTTTTCCTGGCTAAACATTGACGCAAATAGGAATTGTCACGGATTTCATGAAACGAAGTGCAAGAACACTTTGGATATTTATATAATAATTCATGTGGATATTTACATTTCAGCTTTTGAGTCGATTGAGAGAATGAGAGGAGAGAGAATAAGACGATGACGTTCGCTGCTGTCATCTTTGGGACTCCCTGAAGCAACTGAGCGAGCGAGCAAGAAAGCAACAACAACAAGACAGCAGCCGAAGCGACGTCAAGCTGGTTTTTAAAAATGGCCTGCTCGCAGCGAGCTTTAAGTCAGTCTCAATTGGAATCGTGAGTTAAACGGTTCTCAGTTCGACGCAACTGTAAAAGTTGCGCTTTAAGCTCTCCTGCTCTTTTACTCTACTGCTACTTACTAAGGAGTGTGAAAACGAGACAAATACACATACATATAAATCTAAAGTCATAGAACTGTAAAAACAAAAAGTGCCCCGCGCATATAATTAAACGTAACGCGAAAAAAAAAAAAAACAAAAATGATGTACACAAAAGCGAAAATGATAATAGTGCTACTGGCAATGATGATTGCAGCGACGACAGCAACGAATACGAATGGCAACAACATACCCACATTAACAACACCGACGGGCGTCTTCGAGACGCGCACTGAAAGAATACCCAATGGAGCTGTGTTGCCCACTGCACCATCAGCAGCAGCAGCAGCAGCATTGCCGGCTGCCGCATCCTACGATGACCTGGACACCTTTGTGCCATTCCGCAGCGATTCCCATGACAATTTCTCATGGCAGTTGCTCAAGTCCGTGCTGCTGAGCGAGTCAACAAAGCAAAACAATGTGATCATATCGCCATTTTCCATCAAATTGGTGCTCGCATTGCTGTCGGAGGCAGCTGGCACAAATACAGCAACACAATCGGAACTGATAAGCACACAGACAGACATTAGATCGGCGAACAATGTGCGTGAATTCTATCGCAAGACGCTCAACTCTTTCAAGAAGGAGAATCAGTTGCACAACATGTTGAGTGTGCGCACAAAGCTCTACACCGATAACTTTATTGAACCGCAACAAAAGTTTAGCGCAACCCTGAAGCACTTTTACGATAGCGAAATCGAATCCCTGGACTTTAGCAATGCTCCAGGCGCCGCCTACGCCATCAATGCCTGGGCCGCAAATGTCACCAACGGTCGTTTAGCCAATCTGGTCACACCTGACAATGTGCAAAACAAGGTGATGCTGCTCACGAATCTGATTTACTTCAAAGGCCTCTGGCGACGACAGTTCTACAACAGTTTCGAGGGCGTCTTTTTCCGCACCAAAGACTCGCAATCTCGCGTTCAGTTTATGGAACAGACGGACTTTTTCTATTACCACGATTCGGAGAAGATGAAGGCCCAGATCCTGCGATTGCCCTATAAGGGAAAGAACTCACTGTTTGTCATCTTGCCACACAGTGTGGATGGCATTAATGAGCTGGTGCAGACTCTGGAGAACGATGATGTCAAGAGCGCCCAATGGGCCATGGAGGAAGTGAAGGTGAAGGTGACGCTGCCAAAATTCCATTTCGACTACAATCGCAGTTTCCGCGAAACTCTTCAGGAGCTGGGTGTACGTGAAATCTTCGAAGATACGGCTTCACTGCCAGGATTATCACGTGGCGCCGATGTGGCCGGCAAGGTGAAGGTATCGAACATCCTGCAGAAGGCTGGCATCGATGTCAATGAGCAGGGCACTGAGGCATATGCCGCAACCGTCGTGGAGATCGAGAACAAATTTGGAGGCACTCTGACCATCGAGGAGTTCAATGTGAACAGGCCATTTGTGTTCTTCATCGAAGAGGAGGCCACTGGCAATATTCTGTTTGCCGGCAAGGTGCATCTACCCATCAGCTAAACTCTGTTCTTCACCAGACGAGATCCGTGATTGATAATATTATTATTATACCATTATAGTGAAGTTACACTCCCGTAATAAACAAACAAAAGTTAAAACTATGATAACTATAGATAAAAGGTGGAAATATTATTGAAAAGCTTTTCTTTAAGCATTCAACTGTTTTCTATTACCATATTTACACAGTTTAGGTCGTGGGAATTTCCAACCCGAACTACAATTGCGCCTCATTCTTAATGAGCTAATACTTGAGTCAAATATTGGGTACAAACCCCCATTTAGCCCCACACATGATTCACGAGTTTTGTAGGATCCAATTATCAACACAACTACTTAACAATTAGTCGATTCATCGTCACGTACGATGCCATAAAATAAATTATAATCCGTAAACTTTTCTAAGCTTTTCTTAGAAACTACTAAAAACATACATTTTAAATTTTTCTAAGCCATAAGTATGGGTTTCTCAGCATCTAAAAATAGCCTATTCAATATCCAGAACAAGAAAAGAAATGTTATTTAACGATTCCTTTAAGTGGGTTATTCCAAAACTGATTCATAAGATCAATAATTGTGTCAAATCCTATTATCAGTAACATCAAAAAAACTTAGTCATATTTCAAATCTGAGAGATCAAAAAGCTAAGCTTTACGTTTGAAAACAAGTTGTGCCCCAATACTAACAAAAACAAATATATACACAACACATTTATGCATGTGTTTGTGTATATATTTTAATTCTTTTTGTATCAGGCTTTGTTATCAAGTCGTTTCTATTTGTGCCCGAAGTGAAATCTACCCAGTATATATATTATATGTATATTGTGACTTGCACAACGATCGATGAAACAGGTTCCGCCACCCCATAAATAAAGAATTTCGTATTTGTGTTCTACGATTATGTTGGGTCACTGATCTGACCTTAGAGATAGAGCCCGGCTTTCTTTAGCTCACTCAACTGCATTTGTTTCATGCTAGATAAATATACTTTGCACAATCAATTATCATATTGTTGTTCATAATTGAGTTGTTTATACATATATATATATACATATTTTGTTTTTTGGAAGCTTTCCAAACAAGTTTATGAAGTAGGAAGTTGATAAACAAGAATTGTTTTTATTACCGAAATACGGTTGCTTCATTTATAAAGTTACGTTATATATTTTTAGGGGAATACTTGCGACTTGTTTTACAGTCAAAAATTGGGAAACTTGGCTTTGAAGTTGATCACGTTTACGCTATGAAATTTTCGAATGTTTAAATATAGCGGCGAAAGCACAAAAATGGATATACCCAAAAAAAAAAACAAATATATAGTATATATTACATGATTCAACAACAAATGCAGTTTATTAATATTTGCAATGCTTTCGAGTTCACATATTTGATGTGACTCAAGCAAATAAAGAAGAAAGAGACAAAGGCGCAACTGATAATTTTTGTCATGATTGCAACGCTGACATTTCCGAGACAATCAACAATTTCCTTGGAGCTTAACTCAAAATCTACTTCTTGAGAAAGTATCAGACAAGTACAAGTGAAGTAAACAAGTAAATATTTCAGAATAAAGTATAGGAGCACAAATATTTGCACTGCTTTCGAGCGCAACGAGTAAAGTAAACTTTAAAATTAATATTCGACTGAGTATAAAATAAAAGAAAACATTAAAAGGGTTGCTTTACTCCTGATATACTCTTGATGTCGTTAATGCCTTGACACATATGCATTTGAAAGCTTTAGGCTACACGATTTTAACTTCTGGCAAGACTGTTAATTTAGAATATACTTAGATAGCAAGTTATAAACTAAAGTATAAACGTCTTTCCACAAAGTTAATATATGCCCTTACGTAGAGTTAATTTAAAGCTGAGAATATAATTAGATAGAATGATTTATTGACTTACCGCCGCCACTTCCGCTGGACAACATTGCCATTGGCTGAATGTGCGATTTGTTAAAGTTGTTGCCGTTGAGCGGAGCCTGCTGTTGATGCTGTTGTGAATATGGATGATAAAGTGCAGCAGACTGCGACATTTCAGTCATTTGAAAATTGCCATTTTCGGTAAAACGTCTTGCAGCATTTGGTACTGGCAATTGAGTTGGCTGTTGCTGGTGTGATAATGGCTGCGTTGCTTGATGGCTTTTACCAGCGATAAGAGCATTGAGCAAAGCATTTGATGAAGTTTGCTGACCTGCAGCTCTTTGGCCCAACATGGCTGGTAATGAAGCGCGTGGTTGTGGTTGCTGCTGCAGTTGTTGCTGCTGATGTTTGCTTGTTGCATTCATGTTGAGCAACTTGGATGTTTGCTCCTCCATTTTACGCTTAATAACCGCATTGCGCATTATGTTGTTAGCATGCGCACGCAAATCTTCCTGCGTCAATTGCGCAGGCTGTGTTTGTTGGGTTTGCTGTTGTTGTTGCTGCTGCTGCTGCTGATGTTGCTGCTGTTGCTGTTGTCGTGCGGCAAGCGTTTGCTGCACAATGGCCAAATTGTGTAAATTCTGCAATTGGCTGGCAATCACAGTGCTCGAAAGCATCTCTAGCTGCTGCTGATGCTGTTGTTGCTGCTGTTGGGTGTTGGTAAACTGCAACACAGCTGTGATGGCCTCACGATCCATGTTGGTCAGCCGCGGATTAGCAAGCTGCACCAACAAACCATGCTTTGATATTTCACCTACAAGCAAGTAATATTACTAAGTAAAATATGAAAGTAAAAGAACTAGAGATTACAGTTTATACCTTTGGTTAGGCGCAACAGCAGCAGCTGTGTATCGGCTCGTCCTAAAATGACCTTTAGCTGAAGGTTGGCCAGAAGAGCGGTGCGCTGCTGTTGCTCTTGGATGAGCACGTGTTGCTTCTGCTGTTGCTGTTGATATTGTTGCTGCTGCATAATGAAATTAGAGATGGCATCGTTGCCCACTTGTGGTGCCTGTTGAGAAGTCTGCTGACCCATCAATGGCTTTGCTCCATTCAATGCACCAATTAACTTTTGGAAATTATCCGCCTGTTTGTTGTTGTTGGTGGTCGTTGCTCCCACTGTTGTTGGCCCTCCGGATGCATCGTTAGTATTGCCCAACGAGTTGCGACGCCACTTGGCTTCTAGTTGATCCACTGATGGCATTTGATTGATATAACCCAAGCTCTTCGGTTGCTCGAGATTCTGGCAACTGTTGTTATTATTATTATTGGTACATATTGCCTGCTTAAAGAACTCATTGAGAGATGACGAAGAATTATTCTTTTCCATGCGTTCGCGAGCAAAGAAAGACATGAACTTGGAATTGTTATTGTTGGCAGCATTCGACGGTTGATGCAACTGCTGTTGCTGCTGCTGTTGTTGCTGCTGTTGTTGCTGATAGTTGCCCTCAACACGTCCATAATTGTAATGATTGAATCTATCAAACTGTCCAGTCGACCGACGCTTCTCATCCTTGACATGATGTTGCTCCATGGTATGCATTTTATTCATGTTTTCCAAGCTGCTGCAATTGTTGTTGCTGTCGTTCTTCGGCATTGCTTTGTTAATGCTACTGTTGCTGCTATTGCTGCTGTTATGCTGCCATTTGTATTTGTTCTTTTCCATCTAACAAAAGTTGAGTAATTAAATAACATTAACTCAATAAACCATAATAATTTTATTTACCTTTTGCTTGATACTGCTGTCATTTGGCTTTCCCTCCTTGAGCAACTTCTCCTCTTCCTCATCAAAGCCACACAATTCGATGGTATCAAGTCGCGAGGTTGGACCACAACTAAACCACTCGGGTTCCTCATTATTGTTTTGCCTGTAACGGCGATGGTGTCGCTCCTCCGTTTCCTTTGATTTGGGCTTAGAAACCACCAAGAATCCCGACATTACACGCTTCACATAGTTCTCATTAGCTCGATTTAGATCATCTGTGGATTCATTTGATTTCAAACTCTCATTCTCCGAACGATTGTGATTATTGGACATGCCCATGATGGGTGTATTAGGGCGTCCATTCGGTTGCTGTTGAGTTGCATTCATTTGGGTGGTGCTGCTAATCTCGCCATTATCAAAGAATTTCAAAACAGTCATGTTGTTATTGTTGTTATGATGCTTCATATCATCCATGTGGGATTTCCCCATGGCTGTGGTTTGATGTCCATTGTATTGAGGTTTGTATTCGGGTTTGTAATCATTGTTATTATACGTCCACTTTGTGTGCGATAGTCGTCCGCTTCCAATGCGTCGTTGATTAACAATGGCAGGATCCTATAGATGTTAAAGAAATTATGTTTTATGATGATCGATAAAAATAAATTAATAATGTATTTTCCCCTCAATATTATATTATTTTTTGAACTGTTAAATATGTTTTTATATATAACGTAA
The DNA here is from genome assembly GCF_023558435.1 of Drosophila sulfurigaster albostrigata. NCBI lineage: Eukaryota > Metazoa > Arthropoda > Insecta > Diptera > Drosophilidae > Drosophila > Drosophila sulfurigaster. Next base: position 25,953,889 of record NC_084881.1, read on the forward strand.
AATGAATATAGCTGTACTTTAGGCCATGCCCAATTTTTTACAGTGCATGGTTATCTATTCCATTTGCAGGAGTCACCAGACAGAGAGAGAGAGAGCACTGAACTTATCGAGCACAGTAGATCGCAACCAAAAATTCTACATTTTGTATATATACATCAATTTATATTAATTATGTATTATTTGCTAGTATTTAAGTCGACTGTTAAAGCACCAATTAATTATTTAAATAAATAATCAAAGAAGGCCACGCATATTTTAACCCAATGAAGTAACTGTTAAGTAACATTCATCGCCAAACAAACACACCGATTGCACATCGCTAACAGCTGGCGCCAAAGGCAAACTCACACAAACACATACATAGTTTACAGCTCCAGCTGTGGAGAGTGCTCAATATGTGAGCTGATAAAGCGCGCTAAGCAAAACTTGCGAATGTGCGTGTAAAACGGAACAGGGCAAAAAACAGAAAACACAAAAAGGGAGGGAGAGTGAGTGAGTAAAATGAGAATATGGAGCAGACGGTACAAAAACAAATTGCAACTAAAATTGCTAGCGACAGTTCACAGTTGACATTGCGTTGTTCCGCGACTGCGACTAACTGTAAACAGCTGCCATTTAAAATACGCTCTCAATACACACACACACACACACACGCCCGCATTAGGTAAATGCACTGATAGCAAATCAACAGTTCGTTGAGACTCAGTTCAATCAGTGACAAGATGCAGTTTGTGGCCACAGGTAAGTGAAACGATTAACGGCATTTTAATTTGAGATTGCTTTAAATATATAATCTACAATTGTAGAACATCAACATCGACGGTTGAACCCGTTGACAGGCCATTGGGTACTTGTAAGTCCGCATCGCATGCAGCGTCCTTGGTCAGGACAGGAGGAGAAACCGCAGCTCAACGAACAACCCGAATTTGATCCAACCAATCCCCTCTGTCCCGGCGTTAAGCGACCCAATGGTCAAGTGACGGAACGCTACGAAAGCACCTACGTGTTTGATAACGATTTTCCCGCACTGTTGGAACAGGTGCCATCGCCACCGTCTAGTGATGATCCATTATTTCAGGCGGCTGCGGCACGCGGCAATTGTCGCGTCATGTGCTTCCATCCCAAATCGAATTTGACCTTGCCGACGATGAGCACATCAGAGATTACCGCTGTCATCGATGAGTGAGTTATCGCGCCCGCCCATGTTATCGATTTTTAATTTATACTTTCACTCCCCCACTCAGATGGATCAAGCAGTTTAATGAGCTGAGCAGCAAATACGCCTGGGTGCAAATCTTTGAGAACAAAGGCGCCAGCATGGGCTGCTCAAATCCGCATCCACATTGTCAGATCTGGTCGTGTTCTTTTCTGCCTACCGAGCCTCAGCTAAAACAGGAGCGTCTGCGTGCTTATTACGCGACCCACGAACGTCCGATGTTAAGCGACTATGTGGATCGTGAGCTGCAGCGCAAGGAACGCATTGTGATCGAGAATCCAGACTGGCTTGTTGTGGTGCCCTACTGGGCTGTCTGGCCATTTGAAACGATGCTCATCTCGCGCAACAACAACAAACGCATCAATGACTTGACCGAGCAACAGCGTCAGAATTTGGCCAAGACCATTAAGGAACTGACCATCAAGTACGATAATCTCTTTCAATGTTCGTGTCCCTATTCCATGGGTTGGCACGGTGCACCCACAGGACCAGAGCATGCACATGCCTCAAGTGCTCATTGGACACTGCACGCTCTTTACTATCCCCCCTTGCTGCGCTCGGCTACCGTTCGCAAATTCATGGTCGGCTTTGAATTGTTGTCGATGGCACAGCGCGATTTGACACCGGAGCAGGCGGCACAACGGCTGAGGGATGTGAGCGGCACAGTTCACTATCTGGCCAAATAATGCACGGAGGAAGGAGCAAGTGATGCACTAGCTAGGCTAGTTACATGAATTTATATTAAACTATAGTTGTTGTCAATATAAAAGGAAGCGCTATGAGACGGGAAACTTTAATTATATTAATGCTAATTCTATAACTCTTGTAGGAAATATTTGGACCATAGTTTCAGAACTACCAAGCCATTAGTTTGACTAAGTTTAAAACAAAAGACATGGCGTCGAAGTAGTCGAGAATTGAATTGCTCTTTTGGGAATACAAGAATTTCTATAATGAATTTAATTTAAAAATCAAATCGTTTGTTCGCCAGTCAGCGCGCAAAAATGTCTAATTGCAACGCAATCAGATTAATGTATTTTTTAATGAAAAAAGTAGTCTACATTAAAGAGTATAACTGGCTTAACTGCCTCAATGCAATATGCATTAAGAATGACTGCCCCAAACATTCCTCTTTAAGCTAAATAAATTCTGAATTTTTGTGTCAAAGAAAGGTGAGTCAGCTAAGCCTATTTTACTTGATTATAGCTATAAAAATTGCCGCAAATGATTAACATTTGTGCAACTCCAAATGCGAATTAGATTACTTTATATATAGCTATCGAAATCATGTTCCTACTTGTTGCCGCAAATGATGAGCTTGCGTCGCAAAAACTCTTATCGCAATACAATCAGATTAATCGTTTAGATTATGTGCCGTGTATGAGTTTATATGATAGATAGATAGAGACAAAGCAACAACATACCTGGAACTCTTGCTGTGGTTGCGGAGGTTGACTCTGTATGATGGATTCATCGGCCAGCAGCTGTTGCTGTTGCTTGCTCTTGTTCTTGTAGAAAGCGGGCATGCACTCATTGCTGCCACTGGTGCGTGGCTTAAAGCTGCTGTGCTGTGGTTGAGTGCTGCGTGTCACAGCAGCATCAACGGTGCGCCAGAGATTCATGCGACGCAGTCGCGCCTCCAACTCAATGTCATCACAGGTCGCAATGCGCGGCATGCTAAAGCTCAAGGATTCCTTGGAGCGATGCATCAAGGCGTGCATCATGCGATGACGTATGTCCAGCAGATGCTGACGCGTATACTGTTGTAATGGTTTGCTGTTATTGCTGCTGGACAACGGCATTGCCGATTGTGTCGAACGCAATTTGGGTAGTCGAAGACTTCCAGTCGTCATCGATGATGTTGTGGTGCTTGAAAGGCTGCGCTTTTGGGTGACTGTTGTCATCATTGGTTTCTTGCCCATATCTGCATCTCCTTTGGCAACCGTCGGCGTTGGACTAAGCTGCAGATCACAGCCCATTGCCATCTGACTGGTTGGTTGAGTGTAGGGTGTTGAGGCGCGTGCCGAGAGCACCTGGAGTGACATCAGACCCTGCGTCTCGTCATCGAGGAATGGCAATGGTATGGCTTGCTGTGATATGATCATCGTTTGATGCTGCTTGGCCAGCAGATTATGAATTTTTAGTTCACGCTCCAGTTTGATGATAACGTCGGGCTTGTTGCACTTGGGATGCAAGATCATCTCCTGAGAGGTGTTAAGTGTTGGTGTACGCGTATTATTCAAACAAGTAGGCGACATTTGGAGGACATTGACATCGGTTTTCATATCATCCAACACGGGCACACACTATTATTTTGGTTGAGTCGAAATTTGGACAATTAAAATGCGTAATTAGAATAAACAATCACAAAATGTATGATGTATATCGAGATGCCAGCGAATTATCTTTACAAGAATCTGACCACGGTATTGAATATAGCCAAAATAGAAAAAAGTCAAAAACACGAAAATTTCAATGTCATTGCCGAAACATCAAAAATTTGTAAGAATTTTACAGCCTGTGTCTGTTGTATGGATTTAATATCTGTACGATGAACAATATAAAATTCAAATAAAACTTCTGGAATTTTTGAACACTATTTCATGAAATTATTTAAAAGTGT